>NW_015150905.1:162976-259221 GCF_000732505.1 Cyprinodon variegatus | reverse complement strand
AGTACTTTGTTACTTGACATCTCCGCTATGGGTAGGCCTTATATATATATAAATGCACTAAAAGGCATCTGTATAACTATCTATAAACATTAATATCAGTGTATTGTGGTTCTCTTGTGTTTTTAACAATAAGAAAAGCATTCAATAAATAAATAAATCTTTAAGGTAATTTTTGAAAAATAAAAAAACCTAATGAAAGCGTTCGGGTGGAGTAACTATAGGTCCATCAGCCACCACCCTTAGAGTGTCCCCACCAACTTTCATCACTAAGTGACACCCTAGGTGAATAACTGTTGAAGTGATTCCCTACTAATATGCTTTAGCCAAATTTGTCAATATTGATGTCAACTGTGTATTCTGTAATACTGAGGAAGAAACAATTAATCATCTATTTTTTGAATGTAAATTTTTGCAGATATTCTGGACAGAAGTTGAGGTTTACATCATATCACACTCTAACAGACCAATTAAACTACAAGTGAAAGATATTATCTTACACTATACTAATAACGATAGGAAAATGCAATTTATGGCTAACTTGATTATTCTAATTGCAAAATTCCACATATACAAAACCAAATTTTCCAAAGGTCGACCTTTCTTCCCTGTGTTTGAAAATGATTAAAAAATGTACTTCAATTATATCCAGATAATCAACAATAAAAAATGTATTCACACTGTTAACGTAATTCGGGAAATATGTGGAGAAATGTAAAAGATCTCGGCCCTTTTTCTTTTTTTTTTGTCTTTTGTTTTTTGTCTTTGTTTAAATCTCTTTTGTTATTTATTTAAGTTAAAGTAGGCCTATGTCATATCTTAACTGTATTTGCACTCCATCATTGAACACATATTCTGGAGATACTATTCTATTTCTTGAGATATGTTATGTTAATATTTTGTAATTTGCAACTTAAAAAAAAAAAAAACCGTTGTAAAACCTCTGGCTTAATTTTGAGAACACGTTAAAGAATATAAGAAGACATTTAAATGGGTTTATTTAGCTTTTAAACCGGTATTAACCGGTATTAGTGTGTCAGTTAAAGGACTTCCGTTACCATGGATACAGAGAAGCAGCAGTTCACCTTCCTTCATTTTATAGAGACACTGACGGCTTTTGGAGCAGGTAAGGGGTACTTCATCATGTTTAACTCTAACTATATCTACTTTTTTAACTAACAGGTGAAGTTATCCTTGTTAAAGTACACTGATAAAAATGACTTTTTGGTGTAGTAAACTCTATTAGAGTATTTGTAATAACTGACTGTTTCTGCTCCGTGTCCAGACGTTACAGGACGTTACAGGACAGAGACGAGCAAGAGGTAGTTCCGACAACAGTTTGAGGTAAGTTATTATTGCTCTACATTACATTTGTGATAATAACTAAGTCTGCGTGTACATTGACGCGAGAAATGTCACTGTTCATAAGTTTGTTAACTGACGTTGAACGCGTTTCTGTTCCTTATAAAACTTTTGGTCGCAACATGGATGTAGCTATATGACATAGATTCTGAATTTGGTAACCTGGTCGGTAAGTGCTTTGAGGCTGGTATGGTATGGTAACCACTATAACGAAAACCCCCCACCCTAACCACTAGGCAGCCACTCCTCATGGGGAAGACCCAGCTTTTTTTTGCCAATGGGAAGCAAGCCAAATGCCAGTTGTTAACGCGTCGGTTAACCCGCTATTTTCAGTGGGAAAGAGGCTCAAGAGTGCCCTCTTGGGAATGAAGCATGTAATAACATGCCCTCTAAGGAGTTGAGGACGTGCTATATGTGCCCTTCAAAAAGTCTGTGCAAAAGTTGTGTGCCTTTTAATGGCTAAATAATATTTTTTTATTTATGTATTTCTTACTTATTTAAATATGAACTTTTTTTCATATTTATCATGTCCATCTCTCTCTCTTTTTCTCTCACTCTCGATCCACCTTAACACAGCAATTTGACCTTCTAATCTCTCCCAATCTCTTGAACAGACTTTACTTCATCTGTGAACAGATTTTTCCCCCTATTTTTTCAATTATATGTTATTCTATAGTTAGTTATTACCCGCTTTGTGGTGGCTGTGAGTGACTGTCTTCTAGACAGCTGTCAAGGCCAAACAACAGTGCACTGATCATAGTACACAGTGTTGCAATTTTATAAGCAACTGAATTGGGGTTTTAGACACAACTAAGTAGATCTAATGAAAATAAACACTGATAATACATCACAGGTAAGCTATAAGCCAGTAAAATCTACGAGTTTCACTTAATTTCAGTGTTAACTGAAAAAGTGGTGACTTTTTTTTTAACCATGTTTTTGGGTGCAGGGTGGAGACTCCTGTTTTCCTTCTCCTATCTATGTCGTTAGGACGCCTCCCATTGGGTAATCAGCGGTTCTCGTCCGCAGCGCGTAGTTCCGCCCACAGTCACTCGGATATACAGGCTGTCGTAGAGAGGTAGCGACAGGCAGAAGCTGGCTGATTAATACAGCTGAAAATACACATTTATTACTTCATTTTTAGTTATTTACCAAGCCCACAGTTAACTTAAATTCACCCGGAAAAAACTTTCACCGACGAGGTAAGTGTTGTGTCCGTGTTTCACGCAGAACAAATCCTGTTTAACCGTTGTTGTGCAGATGTGCCCGATGCTACAGGAGATTACCTCAGCTCTGTGGATACAGCCTGCGCCGTTTACCGACCACATTTACTTTAAAGCTTAAGTCGAAAATTCGTTTGAGGTGAAAGCGTCAATAGAAATAAAAAAAGTCCCGACTTGTAAAACCACATGTTTGAACCCCGGTAGGACTGAAAATGAGACCCTATGGTTCCGTCTGAGAAAAACTGCAGTTCAGTTGGTCTGGATCGAGTAAGGGTGCTCTCCTCTCACAGAGATGCGACATTAACACACTCAAGAGCTTATCTCGTTCTTTTTTTTAATCACGTCTCTAATATACAACTGTTTTTTATCGTGAAAATAATCAAATACATTTTGTTTGTTATTTTAAAGGTGTAATACAAGTGGAAAGAGGCCTGTCACGATGCGTTAAGAGCCGAACAGGTTATTACAGCTCTGACAGAAACACTACTTATACGCTCTGTATTATACAGGTTTTAAACACATAAACATCAAAATAAAAGTTCCTGCTGTTAGGTTGTTAATATCAGGACTCTAACATTGTTTTTTTATTCCACTTAAATACTTTAATAATAAGGAGGAAGAAAAGTGACTTGATCAGATTGTAAACGTCTCCTAGATTTAGTAATTATTTTATGGCTTCCAATATCTTACATTATAAAGAAAAAAAAAAACAAACATGTCCCAGCATGCACTACAATGTCATAAGCCAGCTCAGAAGGTCACACAGGTGTTCACATTGTGTCGTTTTGGATTAGCACTAGAAAGCTGGACTATTATAATCCGATAGTTTAAAACAAGGTTACTACTACTAAAAGGTCATTGTGACCTTTTTTTCTGATTTCATCGAACCCTTGATCAAGTTTCCTCATCAGCATGCTTGACACCTGCTTTCTATCTCCCCCAGCGTCCTTAAACGCATCACATGGTTGGTTCATTGTGAGCCAAGCTTACACAACAAGCAGGGACCCTGAGTTTGTTGTTACTCACAACATGACTGCTGAAGACTGTTGCTCCACCCTCAAAGGCCACTAGATAACAGATTAGAGCCAAAGCTGACTTCTTTCTGTAGGATCAAGCCTCCCGAAGTACTAAGAGGATAACCGCCATGGTGGTGCAATCTGTTGCTTGATTATTACGCTGATAAGTCACTGCTCCACCAGTGGGAGTGTTAAGAGTTGATCATTAAGCCAAAGGTTGCCCTTAGGATCTTTGAATTTTTTGAAAACTTTTTTTAACTGGTTTTTAAGTAGAAATGTTCTCGTTTAAATTCCACAGTTTTTACAGCAATGAGGTCCAACTCATCTGTGTGGGAAAAAACAAGCGCAGATTTGATGTTTATTTTTAAACTTTTACCCATTTAGATTACCTAGCTTGTAAGAACGAGAAACAAACAGTGTTCATAAAAGTTTCTTTGGCCTCCCTGCCATGAGATGTTATTTAATTATTAACGTAAGAAGCAACAGTGATATCACAGTGGATGAGAGAGAGAGCAGCAGGGGGGGAATATATATTTCACAAAATTGACTTGGTGTTTTAAAATCTTCATGTTTTAGGATTTAAGGAGCAAAGTTTCCTGCATTGTTCCAGAGCAGGAAAAGGCTACTTTATTAGCATGTCTAAAAACATCAGTGTCTGTTCGCATCCCTGAGATCCCGATTTCAAAAAGCCCCCAAGTATTTATGTTCTGTGACAGAGAGAGGATGAAGGCTTAGAAGAATGAAACCGAGCAAGTTTGCCATTCAACTTTTCTCTGATTCAGTTCCCTCCTTCACCCATTTGCTTCCCGCTTCATTTCTTATTCTTCTGACTTCTTTTTATGGCCCTCACTGGTACTAAAACCGGTAAGCCTAAAGGTTTAGTGGAGGATTTTTGTGAATTTTGGAAAAGACCCGCCCTCTCCACTTTAAAAACAAACAAAAAAAGAAACGAACATGCACAACCCTGTAGCCATTCCTGAAAGGGAACGCCTATTAAACATGTGTGAGAGCGTGCACAAGCCCATTTCTTCTCAGGCATGCTTTACTTAAAAGTTGCTGTTTGCATCGCACATACAAGCTTACTTTCATAAAGAAGATTTGCAATTTTTCCACTATGTCAGACTCACCACCGGTAAGTGAAAATTGGGATGAGCACGTAGGACGTCCTTACATAAACATATCACCAGAATGATTAAAAATTAGGAGGACTACTTATTTTGGGGATCCACCGGGAAAAAGAACATCCTCCACTATACATTTTAGTCTCTTATCGCTCGGTAAACACGTCAACTCTGAAGAGTAATGTTGCCGTTGTTTGGTTTTGATTGGATGGTGCGTTCACTGATCAGAAAAATATCTTAATTTGAGATTTTCCCAGACTACAGACAGTTTAAGATCTACTAGTTGTGGTCACCAGCTGATCTATCTTCTCTTCTCTATATTATTTTACCATTTTGTTTTTTTTTTTATATTAAGACTATTAGTAAAGAAATAAATTCAGCGTGTTTGCATCAAGTAAAACTGCAATGAGTTGTAGGGATTATCAGGAACATAAAAAGGCAATAATGCTCTTGTGTAGCGGAGGATTTCTTAGAGCAGCGGCAGGGATGAATGTCAGGCCATAATACCCACTGTGGGGAAAGGAGGAGTAATTTAGCCTGCGTGCTGACAGTCAGCTTGCCTTGTTTTTTCCATTCCACCTCAGCATTTGCTGCCTCTTTAGACTTGCGAGCATCAGTTGGGTAAAACGTGATCCATGTTCAGGCCCAGAGAACCAAACTGGCCTGTGTAGACCTCTGATGGCTCTGTTTGAACGGTGGACTGGTTTAAAAAGTGTTTATTTTTTCATTATGTTCAAAGAATAAAATGTACAAAACACAACGTGATAACTTGCGTCTTAAAGTTTAAGTTTATCTCTATAAAAATTGCTTCCTCAAAAATTACCCTAAGCTACAATGGCTGTTAAATCAGACTTCAAAAATTTAAAATATCACATTAAAGTCCTTAAACTGACTGCCTTTTTTTGAAAATTGTTCCACTTATGGCTGTGACACATTTGAGAAAATGGAAACCTTTTTTTTTTTTTTTTTGGTGTTTTCTCTTTCTTCTCTAACAGCATGATGACCCCATTGCTCCCTTACATTGAAACTCCATCTAAGTGACCAATGATGTTTATGTTTATTGTTTTCCTTGTCCAACTTTACTTTTCTAACATCTAACTCCAGTCCCATAGATTTCCTAAACTCTAGTTGATGAGATTTCATGTTAAAAAGTTGATTCTGTGTTAAAAGTTGCAGATAAATTTCCAAATTGTTCAACAACTTGTTGGAGCTTTAGATCTTATTTTTGCTGATTTGCTTAACTTAAATAAAATAAATGCATTTCTGCCCCTTGTTCTCCTGCCTACTTGTGGGTGGATGTATTAAAAAAATCTGCTGCGTTTATTATGTTCAGATCAGTGTTGGATAATCTCCCCGATAACCTTGAATAAAATCATGATGGGGAATATTAAGAAGGACATTTTAAACCTGTGTTTAACTACTGTTTAGTTTTAGTTGGAAAACAATGAATCAAGCCACTGTTGAAACTGTATATATGTACAAGTAGTTTTAATGTTGCTCATTCTTTATATGAGAGGGTCCAAACTTTCCTAAAGCAGCTGATAATAGCTGATCTAGGAGATGATCTCCTGAATCAAGTCCGACTGACATTTCAGGCATAAATGTGTTTCTCTGTCTGATACGTTTGGTTTTGTTTGATTGTTTTGGTCAATAAGGAGGATTAGTTTTGCTCTAACAAAGGAAAGCATGGCGATAGCATGGGCAGTTTCTGAGAAAGGTTATCTGGAGAGGCAGGGAGAGAGCCGTTACATTTGATCTCCTTTTTCATGATCAACAGTAACAGCAGCGGGTGCTAAGGATTCAGGTTTTAAGATTGTTGATCCTAAATATTAAATCCAGGCTGATCCAGATGCCCTCCTACAGAGGCCATGCTAAGGTCTAAGCACTCTGGGAACCTTCTCTAACACATGTTTTATGTATTTTTGTGGATTTAATGTCACAGAACAACTTAAATTAGTAGTAGTATGCATGTTGTACTTAAAAAAAAAAAAAAAAAAGTTGATCCATGGTTCAGAACCATTAAGAATCACCTCATCTTCTGTGTAATGCTACTCTTCCATATAGGCCAGATTTGAGGTGTGTGGTAACAAAAAGTTGTCATATGAATGGATTCTCCAAACTCTGCTGTGTTTCCAGACTACCAAAGGACCCATGACTGCTTTCCCAATTAAAGCTCTCCCTGTACAGGTTGTTTTGTATGGATGGGCAAGGCTGGGTGGACCTGCTGTTCTACCAGTCTTACCCGAGGTGGAAGCAACTCGGCTCCTCAGGGCTGATTCCAGTCAGAGTTGATCCGATGAAAGCATCGCTGCGACTTTCTGAAACCTTCCATTGTCCGATTCTCTATAATTGACAGCTGTTCTATTTTAAAACAAAGGGACACCTCTCAGATTGTGCCAAAAGCCAAAGAAAAAAGATGGGTCTTAAGAAGAGACTTAAAAACAGTGAGTGGAGAGGCCTGTCGTATGCCCAAAGGAAGATCATTCCATAGCTTGGGAGCTGCTACAGAAAAAGCACAGTCATCCAGTTAATCAACAGCCATGATGAATATGAGGAAAAGAAAAAAATAACAAAATCTTTTAACTTTCTTATCCGTGATGGAAGAAAAAATATGGTGATTAAAGACTTGGCTGGTTCATGTTCTATTAAAAGCCTATAAGTACACTATGATAGCAGGATGATGTTATCATGATGTGATCAGAGTCTAACCGGACAGAGACGCTGCACTGAAAATGCTCCTGGCATAATATTCATGTTTTTAAAAAGCTGCGCATGTCTGCACCGTGTCCACTTTCTGCGGAACCCTGCTTTAAAGAAGACTTACTGTAGGTTTGAAAGTGCTGTAAGTTCCTGCTGAAGTGGGTCTGATGCTCATAGAGATGAACACCTGATCTAAAATGGATGTAAGACGGTGGGTCTCCCAGGAGGGAGCATGTGTATGATGTACAGATCAATCCAGAAAGCTTGGCCTAGCCGTGTGGTTTTCCACATGTCGGCCAAAGTTGTGAGAGCAGAACGACTTTATGTAAATGATGGCTGGAAAGGTCATTAGAGTTCACGGGCACCGCCAGCTGAGAAGCGGATGTTGATGGGCTGAGTGGTTGCCAAGGACACTGAGGACCTCCACAGCCAGCGTTGGCTAAAGGAGGGGCAGTGAAGCAGCGTTCCCTCTGTGTCTCTGGAGAATGAGTCGACAGTAATCAGTCACTGTGACAGCCAGGCCAACCACATGGACGACTCTATTAGCTGAGGCCGTGTTCCTGTGAGGAAGTGGCGTATCAAACCGAGGATGACACGTTTGGATTGCAAGCTCCCCATGCTTTAACGGACACCATGCGCTCCCTAATGCCTGCGTATCACTGCATCCATGTTTTATTAAAGCCGTGTCTCATGTTCTCCTTCTTGTCCTGTTGAACGTTTTCTCTCTGTCTCTGCTGGTTCCTTTCGTGAGCAGGCTTTTCCAGATGGCCTCCGCAGCTGCCCTTGTCTGCCGATTACACTGGGCGTCCAGCAGTGCTTCGCTGCTCTGATAGCTGTGCTTCGTCACAGCTGCTGCCTGCACGCAGAGACTCTCAGTCTTTTTGCTGTGTGCTTTACATCGACAGGCATGGCGGAGGAAATCCCGACAGACCTGCTGCTCGCTTAGTGTAGCAGAGACGGGACAGGTACTCTATTAGCAGCCCTGAGTGCAGGGCTGAAGGCGGCGGCCATTCAGTTTTATTTATAGCTGAGTAGAAGGAGGGGATCGGCCTGGAGACGCATTCAGCTGGGTTTAGACCCCACTACAACCCTGTACTCCAGGTTTTGGGGGTTCTTTTTTAGGATAATTCTCTATAGTTGTGATTTATTATCTGGGGGAGACTTATTGGTCATAATTTTGTCACCAATTTCCTATCTCTAGTTTTCTTGAGCCTTTGATCTGCCTATACTGCTTTTTATCTATTGCCCAATTTACACTACCCCTATTAAACAGATCTGTCTGCAGCAGTTAAGACCAAGCATAGATCAGTTAAATGTCTCGAGCTTAGTTCTTACAACCATTTACACATCATGCTAGCAAAGTTCCTCACCTCCTACAGCTCTCAAGGTGGGAATTACGCAAATAAAAAAATTGATAGTGTACTCCGCCTAAAATTTAAATGATAATAATAATAATACCCAGGTCGCACCACGCTCTTTTGATATCGTTTATTGTTAATAGGCTGAGAAGATATTCGTGTTGTGAACAGGTGAAGAGATCTGTGAACTACAAACCCGGACACACCAGAAAACCCTCGAAATAAGTCCGCTGACTATAAATAGGAGATGAAGCGGTCGGCTCATGCGCTCTTTGTCATCAGAGAACGAGCCACAACTGAACCGTGCCAAGCCCTACTGTCTACGGTCCAATTCAGTTGCATTCCATTTACACTCAACAGTTATCTACCGTGCTTGGACCGATCTCTGCTCGATTTCAAAAGGGTAGTGTAAATGTGGCTTAAGACACCCTGAAAGCTGCCATCATTTCCATTTCTTAACCTGTTCCATCATTTACTGAATTTGAGAGACCAGAATCTCCAAACAGATTAATTTTTAGCCTTCCTGTTTTCTGCTGAGTATCTTGCTCTCTTGCAGCCTGATTTTAACTGCAGATCATTTTGATTTTGTCATAAATGGCTTTCATGCATTCTCTGGCATTATTATTTAGCATGCCACTGTTTTAAAAATGGCTAACTTCTAGCCTCCATCACTAGAGGTGCCTTTATTGATTTGGCAGAGATTTATTTATTTTTTTTAACTTTCCAATGAGCCAATCAGAAGTGATTATGCTGAAAATTAGTCATTAGCTTTGTTGAAGCAGTCAAAGTTAAAGCAAAGACTAAATACGTTTTTGTGGCTATAAGGCAGATGATTGATGATAATATGTTGATGTGACATTAAGCAAGGGAATCATGGCTGCACCTTAAGAGCTGAGCTGTAGAAGTAGATCAAAGTTAGGTTTGGAAAAAGGTCTTCAGTATTGGTTTTATCTGTTTTTTTGTTCTTCTTAGTCTTAGCTTTATCAGCTCAGTAGGAAGTTCTAAGAGTTTAGAGCCATCGTTCTATCTATACTACCATCTACCCAAGGGGAACAGGATGCATCAGCCCCTTTAAAAACATCTCAACCCAGGATTTAACTATTGTCTACCAATCTTTACAGGTTTTCTGCTAGGATCAGGACATGTTGGGTGGGGGTGTTTGTTTAGTCCTCCCACTGCTTGTAGCTGGCTTTGCAGCTTGATGGTGTGATGTATGAAGCCACGAGGTGCAGCGGGTGGCAACACACACACATCCTTTTATTATTGCAGTCAACTCACATTAACAGCTTTAGCAGAAGTCCTAAATTCAAGCAAAGTGTCTTTTGGTTTAAAAAAGGCTGCTTTATTTTTGGAAAAAAAAAAATCATGGGAGTCATTTTTGGATGAGAGGAACCTCAGAGAGGGGACTGTGTTTGTCCGAGCTCAGCTAAATAATTTGAGGGTCCTGATCCTTTTTTGTCGCTGTAAACTAACTGCTTGCTCCAAACATCTGTGATTGACCTCAAGCTGGTAGGTATATTTATTTGAGTGGTATAGCCTTGTTTTTGTCTTAAAATGGATTGTAAGAAGAGTAAAAATGACCTTTAATCATCGGTTAGCAAATTCGGTACAGAACTGGCTCCTAAGAAGTGGCTCACAGCTGTTTTTGGAAATCCTGTGGTAGATGACACAATATGGTCCTTACAAATGTCTAACAAACAGCCTCTTACAGATCTGTTCTGGTTCTGGATCCCCCAGAGGGTTTCGTCTTTCTTTCTGTAAGTCAAAACCAATACCACCTTAACTGATCCCTTTTCACCTACTGAAAAAAGACAGTTTGTCGCTGTTGGACGGCATCTCAATTCCTTGTTTAATCAGGAGCCAACCCATGACTGCTCTTTAGGAGCCGAATTCTATCTCCAACAGTTTTCAGGTCCGTTTTCTGTGCTCTTCATGTCAAGGTGAATAACTCAACCACAGCAATAGATTTGATTCAAATGCTGGTTGGAGAAACGGTGTCGTGTGTCACCAAACTGCTGCTGCTCTGTCTGGTTTTCCATCGTACTCTTAAGGCGCCTGCTTGTTAAGTGATGAACTGTTTAAATGTCAATAGGTTCTGTTTATTTCTAACTATACGTGTATCCAGGTGTTCATTCACTGGTGTAAATACGACGGTTCCAGTCTGTTTTCTCTTTGCATCAGTTAACCATTACAACATGCTTGCTTATTATGAAATCAGCAGGAGTTTTTTAATAACATGGTGTTGTCTTCCAAACGAATCACCCCCTGAAGGTTTCACTGTTTTGATTTCTTTTTTTTGTTTTGTTTTTTTTTTAATGTGGTTTTTGGTTACTACTGTAAAGCCTCCTTGAAAATGGCTGATTTGAAACACTCCCATAAAACTGATATGCTACCCACTGCAGAAATTGTCCTTTAATCATGCATGAAGTCGACTAAAATAGAGGTCTTGGTATCTTTGTGAGGCCGTATAGAGACAAACGCACTAAAGAGAGATGGACAGGAGAGACTGACTCGCATCCCAGCTGTCCCTGCTGAGTCCACAGCTGCACTTCCCTCTCCCTTTATAGGAATGGTGAAGTTTCCAGTTTGCGCCACTGGTGGAAAATATTGAATCAGCTCCTTGAGTCTGGATTGGTGGGGTAAAAAAAAGCGCACCTCTTACAAACGGGCATTGTTTTCAGAAAGCCTTTCAGTTTTTCCCATCACTTTCTACCATGTCCAGGAGGAGCATGCTGATGATATGAAGAAATGTACGATGCTGCTGTTTTATGCCTGGCGACGATTCATTTATAAATTGAACCCTCAGATTTCATGCAAGTCTCTAAAAGATCTTAGCATAATGACATGCTTTCTGCAGTTAGACCTACATGACGAGACGTTTATGTTGTGTATCACTCTAAAGGTCCTGTTTAGATGGATGAGCACGCATCCAAGGCTTTCCCCAGATAGAGCCCCAGTTCTGAGTGATTAGAGGAGGGCCTCCCCTTTGGCAGGCCGTCCAACACGGAGCCTGTAACTCTGTGCCAGTTTCTATCTTTGCTAATGAACAAGGCTTTTCCTCTCAGATACGTATACAGGCATTACAGTGACAGATACCATCCCTCTATGGGATTTTCTTAGCTCTCTTATAAAGATGCATTGGTACAATTACAGACATTTTGTGCCACATTTATAAAGGGATTGTGTAATGTAAATGATTTCTCTAGACGTCCTCTAAATCAATTGCACAGATTACGTGAAGAGTTCAATTTACAGATGTAATGTGATTAAAGAAATTTACAAACGGGGGTTTCCGTTTCTTCGTACCTGCAGAACTTGGTCAAATGGGACATAAAAGGAAAGGGAGGGGAGTAATTGAGAGGGATTTAGTCATAACTTGGAAAATGACCAGAATATGTCTATTCCTTGGTTGGAGTGCTAAACACGAAGCTTTTTTTCTGTAAGGTTCTCAGTCATAAGTTCTGGGAGGAATAAATACATTTTGTGAAAGCTGAGAAGATGTAATTCAAAAGAAGCTTTTAAGCCGTTTTATATTTGCAGGGTTTAAGCCTTGCTAGTTAGGAAGCAGTGATCTGTCCAATTATAACTCCATTCTCTGTCTGTCTTCTTTTCATGGCTCAATTAACAAAATAAATGTTAAAGTTGCTAGAAATTATGACATTTGTTCACTCAAGTGAGTCAAAGGCAGTGGATTTTCCTGCTCAGTAAGTTTCTCAGCAATGTTTTCCATATTTTGAATTAGGGCTGCAACTAACAATGATTTTGCTAATCGATTAATCTATTATTTTCTTTATTTTAATTAGTCGATTAATATCCGATAGCAAAAGGTCACTTAAAAAGAACATTTAAACCAGATGAAGCCAAAACTTTTGCAATTGAGAAATTTTGGATATAATATGATGACAGAAGGGAACATCTTTTTATTTTATTTTATTTTTTTATTTTTTTAAATCATTTTTTATCTTAAATGCAATATGTTAATATATTTTTTATTTATTTTTCACTAATATGATTGCTGTCTTAAGTGGGTTGCTCTGTCAGCTAATGGTATGTGTTGGTGTCTCTATACTTGAGTTAATGCTTAATAAATTGCTAGATTGGTTGATTGACGATTATTTCGATAATCAATGCCTCTGCATTAATGCAATTGTTTCAGTCCTAGTCTGAATATATCTTTTTAGAGTTATCCTTCTTTTTAGAGTAAAATCAGGTTAGAACTTTTTAAATCAAAGCCCCACACTGGCTTCTGAAAACCCCAAATTGCAGAAAATGTCTTAAAATCGGATTTTTGACATGATAGGAGTTAGAATATCTTAATATTAAAGCTGTTGAGCAATTCACCCTCAGCTTCTACCTACGTTACTTGATTTATTGATTCATAATGCTTAAAATAAAATCTAACTGCGCAAAAATGGCAACCAGTTACAGGGAAAGGTCGCTTTCAAACTGTTTTTCCAGTTTTTGTTCAATGCTACAAATAGCAAACTAGTTTATTTATCGTTGAGTATTTGCAATACAGTCATTGGATTTGTTCAGTTGTGTTTGGATTTGTTGTATTTTCCAGCTGTTCTATAAATGCAGCTACCTGTCGTTATTAAATTAAGCCACAGAGCGGACATTGTTAGGAATTTGGTTTAATGCTGTGCGATCTGTCTAATCAGTCCTCAGTAACTTGATTTCATGTCAGCGCTCTGCTTCATAACTCACCGCCTCACTGGCCTGCCTGCCGATTAGTGCCACGAAGCTCAGACAAATCAAAAGGAAGAGAGGATCATGAGAAGTTTTGTTTCCTGATACTGTTTTTGATATAGATGGCACACACCTGGAAGTAACATGAAGATTATTCCTTTACAATAATAAGTTGGCACTCCCAGTCTGTCTGTGATCATCTATACAATCAGTGCCACTATATTTTGAGATATCTGGTCAGAGTTTTCTCAATCATTTCCAGTTTGATTTGTGGGTTTTGTAAAGCTTTGACCTTCAAATACACATTTTCTTTCTGGCCACAATTTCTCTTCAAGAATTATAAACATATTCTAATTATAAATATCTACTCTAGCTTTCATGCTGTGATCACTTATTGTATTGTCATGCATGTTCTTACCCTTTTTCTTTTTTTTAGACTAGCATGTTATAGCGTTGAGCATATTTTGAAGATAAGGTAGATCTCTATTTTAACTGTGATTTCTGACAGAATGTTTAAATCTAGAAAGTCTCATGATGGACAGAAATCGGAAACTTCAAAGGAGTAACTTTGGTAATCCACCCCAAAGTGTAACCTGTTCATGGATCCAGACAGACCTGCCTCTTATTGATTGATTGGTTGATCTCACAGTAGAGAAATGTACTCGTTACATCAGCTCACATAGTCAAAAAGATCGGTATTTATCTATATAACTATTGCCCTGGGTATCACCAACTGGGTATCAAATGTAGAGAGACAGGTTATCACACAGGGTGTTAAATAGTAATTGCTCATTATACATTGCACAAGTTATTGCCATTGTAGTGTCGCATTGTAGAGTCTGGTTGCAGCAGGGATGAATTACCTGTGGTACCGCTCCTTTTTGCAAACGGGATGTAAAAGTATTTCACTGAAGGAGCTGCTCAGCTCCTCTACAGTCTGGTGCAGGGGGTGGAAGGTGTTGTCCGTGATGGATGTAAGCTTGGACAGCTCCCTCCTCCACTGAGTCCAGAGTGTAGCCTAGGACAGAAGAGGCGTCTCTTGCTAGTTTGTTCAGTCTCTCTCTGTCCCGCTCTGCGCTGCCAGGGGCCCAGCAAATGACAATGTAGAGGAAGGCTGATGCCACCACAGAGTCATGGAAGGTTTTAAGCAGGGGCCTGCTCACTTATTCAGAGATGTTACTTTTTGGTGTCTGACTTGCTGTCTGGTTCATCTGGTCTTTTGGAAAAAAAGAAATGGAATCAATCCTTCTGTCCGTCTAGTGAGATCAGAGCATTCACTAGAACTGCCTCTGTTTGGGACAGAGAGAAAAATGCAGTGATGACCACGGAGTCAGTGAGAACCTGGGGTCTAGCCTTCCTGTTGCTTGCTACACACCCATCCCTGTTAGCTGACTGATCAGCTGGATGAAAATTCAGCTCTCTGTTTAGGATCTACTTCAAACCTTTGTTTATCCGCAGAATTCATTTTGAAAAACTGATGGTCAGCAGCATCTTTTTTACAGGAGTGGTTTTCCTCAGTGCCACCTTGCACTATGTAGCTGTATTAAGATAGAATTTTAGGTTTAGCTCTCTAGGGCCACCCAAACAGAAAACTCCCCAACTTCTGTCACCAGCTATTTTTGTCTTTCTTTAATGGCTTTAACGTCCAATTGATATTTTATTTTTTGATTTTTTGCCTCCTGTAAAAATAGTCTCTCATCTTCGTCTTCACATTTAATCCCATAATCTTTCTTTGCAGTGAAGAATTTCTATGGTTTGTTGGAGGTAAATGTTTTCACATAGGATTTAGTTCCATAGTTTCTCCTCAAAACTTTGGGCCAGTTAAAGATTATGTTAAAATCAAATTAGTTTTAATTTAATTTGAATTAAACTGAGTGGCGACTGAAACGTCCCTGATAAAATTGTTTTCATGGACCCCCAAAGAATAGCTTAATTAAAACACTAAATAAAAGGCATATCTGTATGCTGCTGCTAGCAACCAGATGCTGCTAAAACTACAGAGGCTGTAGAAAAACATGAGGCGCTGAACTTATAACCTCTCTTTAAATCGTTTCCTAAATAAATTAACGAAGAACCACCTCACAAAAGGACAATCTTGGATTTATTTGTAGGCTGATTAAAAAAGATAAAGACATTGAAGTTTAGAGTAAGTCTAATGACCCAGAAGTCGCTGGCCGTGTGTGTCTCTGTAGTATTGATCCAGTGTGTGTAATGTCCCATGTTCTGTTCCACAACAACCTCTGCAACATTTTTTTTTATCACTTCTGTATTGAGTTATGGCCGACCGTGCGCCCAGGCCGCTGGGGATGCTGCGTCAGAATGGCTTTGAGTGTAGTTTTCTGCTACGGATAGCACAATTACAGTAATGCACTATTTAGATTTTATTAGTTCATTTTAATCCGGGAAAGATTTATCAGTAGGGGGTTATTTTTAAGGAGGTTATTTTTCCTCTAAACCGAGTGAGTTTGTAGTCTGAGTTTCAGGTTGCCCATCAGTCTCTTTGTTTCGCTTATCTGATGCGGGATCCTTTCCCAGAACATCCTGTCACATTGTTCTCAGTTTTATTTCTAAACTCATGTGTGGGTGTTGTTCTTGGATCTCTGATCATTTTGGTGTTTTTTTTTTGTTTTGTTTTTTTTTTTTTTGTCACATTGTCTGCTGAAGAAAGGTGTCAGTTTGTTTCAGGAGAATCCTGGGAGCTGTAAGGAGGAGGATGGCACCCCAGGAGAGCAAGCTGTCAATTAATTAAGCTGGCATGCTGGATGGGGAGGTGTGTGTGTGTGTGTGTGTGTGTGTGTGTGTGTGTGTGTGTGTGTGTGTGTGTGTGTGTGTGTGTTGGTTGCGGTCGCCGTGCTTATTTGTCTGAGTGGGTTTGCTGGAAATCACAGCATGGGACCTTTGGTCTTTTGATTCTCCACCACGGAGACGAGCATAGCACATACTCTAGATAAAATTTGCTCCCTGGTTTTATCTTTTGTGTCCTAAATGTAAAAACAACAACGCAGGTCTGATAATCGGCGAACCGCTACCTCAGCCGTGTTTGCTATTGACCTAACGAGTAGAGGAGGTGGGGCTCAAATCCCACTCAGATGGATTTTTCCTGTTCTAATTCTCTTGCCAAACGAGCCGTGTTGGAGCAATAATCTGGAACTGAGCCTCGTCATAGTCCATTAGCTTTACTCCACTGCCGACGGACGTCTCTGCAGACTTAGAGCTGTAAACACAGAATTATGAAAAGTCTGGGGGGAGAAGGAAATTTCCAGTGGCATGGTCGTGGAGGTTTCCTAGCTTAACACACCTGGATTTCACAAGAAGAAGGAAGTTTGGTGCTGTTTGTAGCCCTGATGAACTACAGAGTAAGATATGCCAAAGGCTGCAGGAATGTGTGCTGTGTTTTTTCTTTGCATCTGATGAACACTGGGTGAAGTTCCTTTTGGGATGGACATGCTTGTCTTTGTGTAAGATTGAGCTTTTTTTAGAGTTATTTTGCCCACTGAGATGGAGGCTCACAGACATACCTCTCCCTTTGAATGACAGAGGCCATTAGGATGGATCTTTGAAGGCTTCAATGCTAACTATAAATGACTTAATGTAGAACAACTTTGGGTTGGAAAAATGTAAAACCAAACAAACAACTGAACCTAATGAGAAAAAAAAACACTGTATAAGATAGAGATTGACCGATACATGTTTGTACTTATTTCTTTTAAAGGGCAGATACCGATTATTTTGACATCATCAACCGATTCCAGACATGTGCTGCCGATGTTTTTGGGTCGATTATTAACAGCTAAAATAGTTTTTTCTTCCTCCTATAAAATAATAAAAATGATAGAATAATAGCAAATGTTACACAAGTCTTTATTTAAATCAAAAGCAAAAGGTAACAAATCAAACTAACATTGGATATGGACGGAGTGGCAATGCATACACCTCGTGATTTCAAGGCATGGCTGCTGAATGCAGTGATGCAGTGGTTCCCAGGCTTCCCCTTTCTGTGTCCAAGAAAGTTTGCATTTCTTAAACCTTTAATCAGGCTTGAACTTTTTTAAGTTCAACAAACTGACAAAAATTCAACAGCAGTGATTTAAGTGTTTCAATAAAAATAAACTACAATCTGGTTTAAATTGCTAAAACTACCACCTTTAAAAATGCAGTTATTTTAACCTCTTAAAACGGGGACCCGGTGGACCTTAAGTAGGGCTAATAATTCAGAATGCATAAAATTCCACCAAGTTATTTGCTTTTTCATTTGGGTATGCAAAATAGGCGAGGATTACCTAAAATGAGGTGGATATTAAGAGATTAAGTGGAACTGTTTATTTTATGGTTCCACACAACAAATAAATGAGTGAATAAAAACTGTCCAAATGGGTCATTTATTGAGATAATTCTACCTCCTGCATTTACACTGGGGCATCAATAGGGGGCACACCCCCTCAGTTTAGGAACTACTGTGACTATCTGTAGTATAACGGATTATTATATCTTTTTACTTGGGATTATTTAGGACTGTAAAGCAGTGTTACAATCCACCAAAACTCAATCTTATAACCAACAAATAAATCAGAAGGAATTGATTTCAGCAGTGATAAATATGTTTAATATTTCAGGCCATGTTTTGGGGGTTTGGTATTTCATTCGAATTAACCATGAGATTAATCGACGCTTTAAACAAAAATATTGATTAAAAAGTCAATAAAGGCTTGTATTAAAATACTAAGATCTAGTCATCTGGTATTGCTTTGCACAGAGTCGTAAACATAACACTTCACCTGTTGTATAGTAACGGGGAAATTTCTGACAAGATAGTAAATGTTCATAGCTTTATCTCAAATTAAAGGAACCAAAAATGACTCATCAGTCTTTTATCCTGATTTAAGGATAAGTAAAATGGTCAGAATAAAGAGTCATTATCAGTTTTCATCCTTCAGCTTTCAGCACCAGAGCAGACACCATAGAACGAAAGAGAATTTTGATTTAGTTAGATTAGAAAGTCAGAACACCCGACTTTCACAGTCAAGATGGCTGCTACTCGCATTGACAGAAGGTAAACTTGAATTGAATGTAAGTAATGATATGTCAGTCACTCACATTTTAGTTTTTATTGTTTGTAACACAATTACTTTCAGGGCTGTTTATATTTGCAACATACTACATGGATTGTTGTTTTTTTCATTATCGTGTTTGTAACTCTGGCTGTAGTAGCCTTATACTCTGGTTTCCAATTTCCAAGGTAAATTGAAAGCCCCATAAGGCAAGTTTATTTATATCTTGGTGACGAAACAATTCAAAGGCTTTAAGTGGATAAAAAAAGGACTCGGCAGTTGAGGAAAATCCAAATAAATTTTGACAGTAAAATTTACAGATATAATGTTGTGTGAAATGCAAACTAATACATTTGATGTAACAAAATGTGACCCGTGTATCTGTTGTCTGTCCTGCCATGCAGGCCTTCTTAAAAAGTTCAGGTTCTGTCTTCTGCTTCTCAGCAACTTCTTGGGTAGGGGTGTCGAAATGTTTTGATCAACAAATTAGGAGCATATTCTTGTCAACATGAAAAATGAGTTGCATTGCACAGCAATTATTTCTTTCTCTATAACAGGCCTCTTTACATTGTCAGATGCTCTTTAAGCACTTTTCTGATTCAGACTGATTAAGACGAGCCATGCATTTGGTTAATTGGGTTAATTAAGTCTAATCTAATTTTCGTATTGTTTTTTTTCTATGCACTAATTTAACTAAGTATAAGGACTTGTATAACATAGTCTAACTCAGCTGATTTTCATTTTTCAAATATATTGTATTATTCTACGTTGTAAGTTTCAAAGTTTGCCGCATAAACATATGTGAGAGTTTCTGTAAATTTCTGCTCTGCACAGGAGCTAGAAACTCCCAAAACACAAACTTGAAAAGCAAACTTGAAGTAAAGCTGTGTTTACAGCAAGGAATAAATAGTTTCTGGGCCCCAAGTAGATGGAATAAAATATTTACGTGATCCATATACTGGGATTAAACGATACAGCAGGTACTTTTACTATTATTCTCTTGAATTTAAAATAGGTCTTACCCAAGCTTTGCTTTTTCAACGAATCTATGTTTTATATTTGAGACAGACTCAAACTGCGGCCTGTCACTCAACCCCCTCCCATTCCCTCCCCCAACTGTTCCCTCTAAAATCCTCTTTCCATGAAATGCGCAGCAATGTGCATTAAGTTCAGCCTGACATGGATCAGGCTGAGTCGGGATGCTGGGGAGTAGACGATGGACACGTCTGTGAACCTGAAAACTGTCAAAGCAAAATTACGTCAAGGGAGCCTGTGGTCACTGTCGCCATGGTGACAAACGGGAACGGGCTCTAATTGAGGAGAGTAAAATGGGGTCAGTGGCTCCTGGGCCTCTGATGACCCATAGAAGTGGAGAAAGAGATGTGCTCATCAGTCTCTCTGGGCTGCCTGCTGATACAGTAGGTAATCACCAGATCTGTCTCCAGCAGTGGTTCTGGAACACAAAGCTTTATTATCCGTTTTGCACAGAGCCGTAAGGGCCGCTCTTCCACTCTCAGCTAACTTCTAAAGGCCCACAGTACTAAAGTATGGTTTTTAATTAAACTTTTTCACCTTTTGTCAAAAAATGCCTACAAACTTAAACGCATTATTTTAGATTTGATGGGATTTACCAACGTGAGTTAATGTTTTTAAACTTAGAAGGGAAATTATAACAATTCTTAAAATTTAAAAGTCTTTGCCCAATATTCTTTGCTCATATTGAATTAAGAGTTGTTATCAGTTTCCACCTAATGCTACAGATTGAGATGTGGGTTTAGGACTGGACCATGACTGGAACATTCTAACACATCAGGATCTATATAATCTCTTGTTGCTCTGGTTGAATGTTTAAGGTCGTCATCCATTTCTAATGTTTTGATATACATTACAGTCTTTGCAATACATTGCCTATGGAAGTGATGCTGTTTACCACATACACTTAGCCTGGGGCTGCAGCAGTAGGTTATCCTCCAGTAGGGTAAGACCATAATAAGGCGATCAAACGTCCCCATTTGGATGAGCTGAACCCTGCAAAATCAATCCCCCAAATGTCTCCCTTTTTTCCATCTCATCAATGATGTGGAGACTGTGTAGAAAGCATGATGTGCACAAGCAGCAGCTAGTTGCGCAGTTTAAAGTTACGCTCAGAGTAGAAGAGCTGAGTTTGGTTCATTGTTGTCGCCATGCTCTTCTTTCCACAACCAATTCACATCAGCAGTGTCAAATGCTCTTCTTCTGTTGCAGCATCACAGTACACTTTCTTGAAATAAATGTATTTGCCCTTGACTTGAGTGGGTATGTGAAATGATCTGCAAATAAGATAAGATTTTCCATTTTTAATTACAAAAAAGATATTTTCTCAAGTGCTGTATATAAAGTTATCTTTTTAGGTGCCCAAATACTCTTTCTTTGGCAGAAAATATTACATACGTGCTAAAATTCAAGGCAAATTAACTTATTTGAAGATGATTTTGCAGTATAGCTTTTCTGTGTGGAGACCATCCCTGGTTCTGTCAGGCCTTATTTCCATCAGTGGCTTCATTCTCTACAGCCAAACACATGTAGACCCAGTGGATAACTTCTAAAGGCACGGTTTTATCAAGGGGTATCAGTTTATAGTCAGATCTTCTTGTAAAGAAAACTGAAAAATCTTCATGAAACACATTGATATATGTGTGGTTGCAGGACTTAAAATGGATGTAAAAAGGGGTATGAATATTTCTGTACTGTAGGTGTTCCTATCATCCCCTTTTGAACTAACAAATCATCTTTGCTCTGTTATCTAAAAATAATCAGGTTTTGAAATGTTTGTTGAGCACTGACAATATGGAGAGGACAGGATATTAAATTTGTTTTCCATTTAGAAACCTGGAAGGTTTCAGCTCGTCATTGCATAAACAGCCCATCTCTCACAGATATCACTGACTATGAAAACTGACCTTTTCTCTCCCTCATGAGGTCCTCCTTCCGCACAGTTCTCTGTCCCCTGCAGCCTCCTCACCCCTCGCTGCGTGGCATGATATTTACAGCGGAGATCAGGCTCCACTTGCAACAAAAGCACGGTGTTTTGCTGTGAGAGCCCACATGTTATCTTATTTCACTCACAGCTGAGTCAAATTAGGTTTGATGTGAAATAGAGGCTTTTTTTCTGAGTGAACAACCCCACCTGCGAGGGAGGGTCTCATTGTGCATGATCCTTTCTCCATCCCTGCTTTGCCAATGTGGGGCAAGCTGCATTGCTGGCAAATAGATTTCCCTGCTGTCCTCAGCGAGACGAGCTCGCCGCAACGTTCTGGTCCATTTCCACTAAGCGTTGTTGTCATATTTTGTTGGGATCAGGTTTATGGATTGTCAGGGGGGGAAAATTTAACCGATACAGTTAAAACAAAAACCGAAATATGTGCCTCTACAGCTTTGTTTCTATCGTTCTTCTCCTTGCCTCACATCTGTCCCATGGGTCTATCCCAGTTTAGAATAAACATCAGCAACCAGCTTTGTCTCTATGGCAACAGCTGTGAATGCTGAGCTGCAGAGCTGGCATGCAGTGGGAAGAAATGGGTGCATTATGTTGTTTAAAGTTTGATTTGGTTTTGCCTTGATATCAGCAGAGGGAATGATATCATTTGGGGAAAGAATAACAGGGATTTGGTGGAAGCAAAAGCTGTGTAGCTCTGTGTAAAACATCAGTAGGGTTGGGACAGAAAAAGCCACCCAATCAGTGTCTCATTTCAGGCTTACCCTGGTCTTTATCTCCCATTAATACCATAATTACCGACTTGCCTGCTACAGTTTAAAGCCGTCTTTGCCTCTATCCCACTTTCTGTGGCAGCCTGAGGAAGTATTGGATTGATCCGTTCAATACACTCAAGCTGCCCAGGCATGCTGGATATTTGTTTTCCTCTTTTTTTTTTTTTTCTCAGGGCTCAGTCTTCTAAATATTATTCAGTTCCACATTTGAGCTGGATTTATTGGCTTGGATTTTTCCAGCCATGTTTACCCTTCTTATTTCTGATCGCGGAACTCTTTCTGCAATGGATCTTTCCATGTGTTTCTAAACGTTTTATTCAATATAAATCGTGTACTGCTTAACTCCCATCTGCTTCACCGGTTGTTTTCCTTGTGTGGTGCAATCTGTTGACAGACCACAGTGAGTTCCGACCCCAATAATCCATCTATAAGCAGATGTCTGTGCACACACTTGTCGTTTAGTCCGAGGTCAACACAGACGGGATCCCTAAGTCACTTTGTGGGTTCCAAACACCCACTGGAAGTTGGCTCATCACTATGCCAACCTTGAAAGTTATCCCACACCGGGAGCTCAAGGTTGTTTGTGGAGGATTGGCTCAGACTCGGGAAGTGATTCTGTTCCACTCCTGCAGGTGATTGGCTTCCACTGTCTGACTAAATTTACCAACTTCTTGTCCACTTCAAAAAGGGCTCTTGTGCTTCTCTATATGTAATGATTTATTTTAACTGAATTGTTATCAAGTATGTTAAATGCAATGATGGATAACATAAGTTCTTACAATTTTCTGATGGTAATATTTTGTTAACAACTCTATCCTATATATTCACATTTTTACTAATATTTAACAGAAGATGTCTCATTGAGCTTTTACTTTATTCTTGATTTGCAATTTACATCAAAGTCAAGTCATTAAAGATGGGGTGAAGAGTTAATAAGAGAAAAAGAAATTTCATTTTTTCACAGCAAGGACGAGACAAAAAAAAAAAAAAAAAAGTAATTTTGTTCAGCCAAATCCTAGAACGTGGCATAGCAAGCACATTAGAAACTGAATGCTTTGGCTGCAGCCACAGGAACAGTGTCGTCACACCGGGACATTGCTCTTATCTAACTGACGGTAAAGAGTTTTGGTTTTTATTAATGAATTTCTATTATCTGTAATGACACCGAGATGTGTAGCATTGCTGCAGCGTTTTCATTTTCTTTAACATGGCTCCCATTATATTGTAAATAAAATTAAATCCTCTATCTGCTCTAGTAAGAGCAGGCGGCAGCAGGCTGGTAATGAAGTCAGGCTTTGCTTTGTAGTCATGCCTGCTGCATTTCTTTTCTTTTTTTTTTTGTATAAACAAATTTCATAATCTGACCCAGTCTAATTCAGAATATTATTTCAATATGTGGGGCACTGGGACAGAAGTAAAAAAAAAAAAAAAAAATGTAAATATGGCTATCTGTTCATGCTGCACAGAAGAAGCTCTCTGTGAAGTGCAACTGGGACTGGAACAGCAGTTGCAAGACCTGTTCATCATGTGGTAATATACCCTAACTTAATAAAGATTCAAACAACGTAAATTCCATCACTATCGGTTTCAGTGTTTATATCTGCCATGTTGGCGAGCCAATGTCCCGCAGTGACGTCACATTTTGGGCTCTGGTATGAGCAAAAGAATTGACTTAGACATAGACTCAACTTTATTTTTCCCTTGGAATTACTCCTTCAGGGAAATTCTGGTCCCAGTAGCTTATATAGAGTACAAAGAGTTAGAGCAAGATGCCAGTAAAGATAAAAAATACAACATACAATATGAAAAGTCCATTGTGTCCTTGTCTCTACCACATCCCCAGAGGGTCCAGCTTCTTGCCAATCACAGAGCCTGCTCGCCTGACCAGTTTATCCAGTCTGAAGGTGTCCTCCTTTAATGTGCTGCTCCCCCAGCACACCACGGTGTAGAAGAGGATACTGGCAACCACCGACTGGTAGAACAGTTGGTATTGCAGAAGTTGAACAACCTCAGTCTCCTCAGGAAATACATCCTGCTCTGTGTCTTCCTGTGCAGGTAGTTGGAGTGTGTTGACCAGTCCAGTTTATTATCCAGCCACACCCCAAGGTATATCTGTGAATCCACAGCCTCCACCTCAGCCCCCTCTAGTAGTACCGACTTAGTCATTGGTCCATCCCTTTCAAAGTCTATGACCAGCTCCTTCATCTTAGAGTTGTTGGCGTCACATTATCGTCCAGTCTGAGGTGTTTTAGCCATGTCTCCTTAAAGATGAGCAGGCTGCTTTCTCTTTAAAGCCGCTGGTTGTTCAGTGCAGTCAGCTCGTCAGTCTTGTTAGACAGCGAGTTCACATTCCCCATGATTATGGAGGGGATTGATGGTTTGTAGTAGGGATGGAATGGTTCACAAAATCCACGGTTCAGTTCAGTTCACGGTTTCGTGGTCACGGTTTTCGGTTCGGTTCGGTATATGTTAATTGTTACACCGAAATCCCATAAAAATTTATGAAATTAATGAAAAAATCCAAAAGAATGAATGAATTGTAATTATTTTTAATTATCCGCGGAAACCCTGGATCATTTCCACATGTTTTGCTGCTTTGAATTTAATCATCTCGCGGATGCCCTCTACAATCTCCAAGGAACTCGGAGCGGAGCGGATGGGAGCCACAGGGGAGGCTGTAGGCTTTGCTTTGTGCAGGCGGTCTGGAGCGCAGCGGAGCGGAGCGCTGACAGAGTATTTGGGAATTTGGGGTTAGCATGACATGTTGGTCATGTTGCTGTTTGCATAAACAAAACGTGTTGCACAATGCTTGCACACTGTTGCACTTTTATCCACAACTTTCTTTCCGCCGTCATCGTAGGTCACTCTAAATGCAAAGCGGTCCCATACAGCAGACCTATAAAGTGCTGCTGGCGCATCTTCCAACTCCTGGTCTTTCCCACTCGCCATACCCACACAATTCTCCACAACAACTGATTTTTTTCTGCTACACCCGGCTATGCTGCTTCGCTTCTTCTTCTTCTTGTTTACTACTGGGGGTTGGCTTTGGTCGCAGTACCGCCACCTTCTGCTCTGGAGTGTACATGCTTCGCCTATGAGAAAAAGGAGCAGCGCATGAACCGAACGCAACACACGCGAACCGAACCGAGACAGTCGAACCGAACGGTTTGGACTGTTTTCATAAACCGTTCCATTCCTAGTTTGTAGCGACTCCGATTCTCCGCTAGCCTAGCCTTAAGCTTAGCACCGGCTTTGCAGCTTCTCCAGAATGGCGTGTCGTGTACTGGCATGTCATATTGTTCTCAGCGCCACCTGTTCCTCTCTCGAGTATGAAAGAAAACCAGATCCGTGTTGCATGTTCAATAAAAAGATAAAATCTTTCCACGGTTGGAAAACAGTTGAACAAATTAAAACTTTGATTTATTTTGCCATTTTGTATACACAAGTGTATACAAAAAGAAATTTCATTTAGAACAGCTCTCTAGACAATTTCATATTTGAAAGTGCAGCCATGACAAGGTAAGCAGCAGTTGTTGTTGAGCTGCTACTACTGCCTCCAGCTCCTGAAGCACTTGCTTCTCCTGGCTCAGGGGAGGAAGAGGACGATTAAAGCTGCAAAAGAGCTGAAAAAAGTTAAAAAAGAACAAAGAGTACAAACTAGAGAGCTACTGGAGAGGCTGGTGTCTCCTACCGCGCCTGAACTCCTGAATAAGAAAAAAGTGTTTTTTTCTTTTTTTTTTAAATGCTTTATTTTAAATCATTAGTATCTAAATATCTAAAGATTCTATTATTGATGATAATAAAAGACCAGAGTGACTCTCAATAAAACCTTTCAACCCATTTAAGGTTTGTTAAAAAGGGCCGTAAGACTGTTGGGAAAGTTTGAGGATCAATCTGAATAGTGCAAATTGGTAAAGACACCTAAGCCAAAGCAAAAGTGTATCAGAATATTGCAGGCAGTAAAAAAGCAGGTAGGAAAAGGAAGCAGAATGCCTTCTATCAATAGGTCATTTAGCATAGGGAAAAGCTGATGTTCTTATCAACCGCTAGGAGCTGTATGGTTGCCCACAATCTTTGCAGGACAAGACGGATAGGCACAGCCCACCTCACAGAGTTTACCAAACACATATGATTTCTTCATGCGTCACTGTTTGGAAAATGCAAATACACACACCTTCAGGTTTGGGGGTTTTTTAATGGAGAAATTTTTTTTTTGGGTAGGTTGTAGTCCCAGTTTTGACTTGCATCCTCCACATCTGTTTGTAAAGCTGAAGGTTGTCAGGATTTAGCACATAAGCGTGGAGTTCCTCTGTTCTGAATGTTGATCCCACAAAGGGTGAAGGAACAGGAGATATTATTTGAGCAATATTCTAATTAAAGCATCTGGTCAACCATCCATTGCCTGTAGCTGCTAATCCGTGCATGTTTGTTTTGGGGCTGGGTCTATCCATCTCCAGCAGTCATTGTGCTACCTGGATAGGTCATCAGTCAACACACACACCCAAGGGCAATAAAGAAGACCAGCTGACCTAATCATGTTTTTGGAGTGTGATAGGAAGCCCAAAGAGTGAGCCCAAGTACACACTGAGAATATTGAACCCTTAGACATTGCTGCACGGTTGCAGTGCTACACACAGCTTCGCTGTGCAGCTAATTAAATCATCCCCCTTTAATAAATATTTATGCCTACAAACTCAGGTACCATATAATATGATTGATAAGGGTACAGTTTCACTGCTGCAGTTGTTGGTGGATGCACCCCCAACCCCCCACCCAAACCCATCACTGCAAACAATCCACTTGGTCCTGCTTCGTAATGACTAACAAAATTGTTCTTTTTTGATATCATTTGGTTTGTTTTCCATCTTAAAAAGAAACAAAGATCTGCTCTATACTTTATTGAGACAGAAAGACCTGTTAATTCAATTTGATCAAAGATGGATCTAAACCTTTTTCAGAACAGCCATAGCAATGATCTGCTGTTGACCTGCAACTACTAAATCAGAGCTAAGAAGCTCAGCTTTTTAGTAAGTTTTGCCTTTAATATTCATGCAGCCTCTACACTGTCCTCAATCTTTTTTTTTCTCCAGAACATAAAGTGTCATAAATTCAAGTCCTCTGGCAGCTGGTAGTATTCAGTAAGTTGATAAATTGATCCATATAACATGAGTGATTATGTGATCCTCACTAATTTCTGCTGAAACAACTATTGAGTTAACTTTTAGAGCAGATTGGTTTTGGCAAGTGGGGGCCTCTGATATTCTCAGGATACCATTATCATTTAATGCTACATTCACAAGATGATTAGCTTGATGACATTTTCAAAGCTTTCTATTTTTCTTTTTTTATTCTTAGAGATGTTCATGCTAGTGTATTGACACTAGTATTGACTCATAATAAATGTCCTTCTTCTTGTATAAAGAACACAGGTTGCTCTGACCTCTTCAGGCTGCTTTAAACATTTACAAAGACCAGGCTTCATTTCAGATAATTTGCAACATGAGCCAGGTAATCCAACACTGTTTCCTGTCGTCAACCCCTGCAAACAGGCGGGGCTGAGGAGACAGGAAGGGGTCTGTGTCACCTTTCTTGTTCCGTAATAATTTCCAGGGACACTCTGCTCCCTCCAAGGAGAAAACAAACGAGGAAGGCTTTGCAGCATCTTGTAGAACCTGCCCTGCTCCATCTCTTGTGTGTTTGTGTGGGGATATGCCCTTTCTTCAAGATGGGCTCCCTGATACCTGCCTCGTCTTTACAAAGCTGCGCTGAATCTCTTACTATTAATCAACATGTGGGATGTACAGATGAGAAAGAAATGAGATCCTCACCAGCAGAGACATGAATACAAATTAGTCATGTGCAGTTTAAACACCTCTCCACCATGTTGGGAGTGCACATCAGAAATCCTAAATAACTGCTTTGACAGCATCGAGGCATACAACCTGCTACTGTTTAGTTTTAGTAAATGACAATAGTAGCCTAATGAACTGTAATTCTTCTATCAGTATCCATAAAGCTGCTAGCCATTTTTTTTAAGTCAACCAAACTCACTTCAGCAGTAGTTATATGCTATCTATAGTTTTCACCTTGTTTTGCCTTTTGTTGTAAAATAATATTTGATTTAAGCTTCATCATGCATCATTTCTCTAGTGACATTAGCTAAGACAAAAAGTGTCTGCTTAGAGCTCTCTAAGTGTGACTATTTGTATTTTTCTATACTGTCTTTTCCTCATTATCCTCTTTAAAGGGATCTTGCGCTTCAGTTATTAAAATCCATGAAAATGTTTTTCAACAACCGAATATTTCCCCTTACCAATAAGTCACCCACACCATGCATCTACCTGCAGTTCATACTATTTGCCTCCTTACTTTGCTCTGTCCAGTGTTTGTTTATTTTTCCAATTGTCAAAAAACATTAACATTAGACAGAAAAAGCTGTCGGATATTATCTAAACCAAACAGACCCTATAAATAGATTATTTCTCTCTTGTTATATTCTTTATTAGTGTTTTTATAACTAGGATCAAATTAAATCCTATATATTCTATTGTAATTTCTGTAAAAATTTTATGAAAACTGAATCTGTTAGTCTCATAAAATGAAACTAGAAATTTGGGATTGTCTTTGATATTTTTTATGCTATTTACATTTTTGACATAAACAAGCACAATCAGTAGCTAATTATTTCAGCACCCTTTTAAAAAACTTATTTTTTAAACACCTGTAATAGAAATTTGTGTCTTTTCTAGTTGAATAACCTTCACTGGGTGGTATCTTTAAGAAAAACTCCTTTTAATTTCATTTGGTACTGTACACTGGATCCTTTGCAACCTGATTACTGTAGAGGCTAAAAATCCTATCCAGATGGTTACGTAATTCCTAACAGGTCTGAACAGTGTTGTTGAACGATGCAGCACTCTTGCTATGAGCAGAATCTTTTATTTTCAACCTTCAGCTTAATTTTCCTCGTTTTTTTCAGGAAGCATTGAGGTTTAGAGCAACAGGAAGATGGATGAGCTGCAGGATGTACAGCTGACTGAGATCAAGCCGCTGCTGACCAGTAAGGTGAGTGGTGAGACCCAACGAGACAGAAATTAGCTGCTAATGTGACGGGCAACTGAGTATCTGGCTCCATGTGACTGTTTCATTTGCTAATAAAAGCATATTCTACAGCTCTGTTCATTAAAGTGAATTATTCATATCTGCTGGAATGTTGAAGGGGACAGGGAAAAGATCGAAAAAATTTATAAAGCCATAAAACAGAAAGTAGAATTACTAAAGAAAAGAAAAGAGGTCAGAGACTGTGAGATCAAAGGAAGAGCTGGAAGAAATGCTTTTTATTTCTTTTCAGAAGGTCGACTAACCAGCAGGAAAATGGCAGATCAAAGCTGTTCCCATTCCCTCTTGCTTTCCTTTCTCCCTGTAGCATCCTCTCTGCAGCTGATTATGTGATTAGAAATAGAAGTGGTTATCTCTTACAGCTCACAGCAGATCGCTCGTCTCACCTCAGACAGGAGGAGTGAGCTGTCATACATCCAATGGGGGGGGGGACTCGCCTCCAGAGGGGGGTGAGAAGAACGAGGAGGAGAAAAGTCTTCCTTGTCATGCTGCACAGCAGAAGAAACATCTAAATGGATAACATTGTTAGTGAGCTCTCACTCCACCTAGTGGTCAATTCATCGAAGGTTAAGATGAAGCTCAAAATGATCATGAATAAAGATCTTTCTTTTCTTTTTTTCCTTTTTTAGGTGCATTTGTTTTTTTAAAGTTCATAATTCGATTGACTGTTAGCATCACACTGCTGTTCTCTGTGATCAAACCTGGAACATTAAGCTGGTTTTATGGAAGAGAAATTATCCCTGTAAACTGCAGTCCTGGTGAATACCTTTCTCCTGTGAAAGATTATCTAAACAAACGGCAGAAGGAAGAGAAGGCCTGAACAGTTATCTAATATGGATACAAAGCCCCCTTCATTCTTGTTGACAACATTTATTGAAATTTCGACCCCGCTCTGTTTATCAGGTCAAACACCTGATCCAAGTACAATCAAACATGGTCAGTGAATGTGAAGTTTGACAGCTTCTCGAATATACTTAATTTCACAAGTATAATAAAGGTTTTATTTATCTTAAAATTAGTTTACAAGATCTCTGTTCTAACTAACTGTCTCAGTTAATATTAGATTAATTGACTGTTGAAGGAATCATCAGCAAATTTTGGCATTCAGGATTTAAAGCTGTCGCTCTCTCCACTCCCCTTCAGGATGTTGTTTAACGTCAGCATCTAAGTGTAGATATAGAGTCCATTTTAAACCAAAAACAGTTAAAGTTTTCATATTTCCTCTCCTCTCTGGTCGACCTGGTTTAAGTAGGATGACAGGATCTTCTTGGTGGTCACCATCTGTGTCTCAACAGGGTTCCCCCTTCTGGTAATGTGTTGAGTTTATCCCAGCACAGCTCTCCCTGTTCCTGCTGCCCACTCTCACTTCCCTGCCTGGTTACTCTGGCTCCAGGAAGCAGCAGAGTAGAAGAAAACCTTACCAACAGGAAGAGTAATGCTGCACCTTGCAGATATTTTTAGCGCTATATGCACACCTTTAACTGGGATGTGCTCTCTCTCTCTCTCTCTCTCTCTCTCTCTCCTGAATGTTCCTGTTTGTGCTCCATCTTTAAACTCTTTACATCATTACTTGAATTTAAAGCTGATCTGATGCTTCTGCCTCAGATTTTAATTAGCAGAGGAAAAAAACAAACAGAAGCTGAAAATCAATGATAAGTTTGTATGCCGCAGCACTGATTGAGTTATTAATGGGTTTATGATATTTTAAAAAATGTCTACCACCATGCTATATTACCATTAGCCTCATCTGTCCAAAAGCCTTTATGCCAGAAATCTCTGTCAGATACAAGTTTGCAAACCTGAGTAGTGCTGCTATATTCCTCTGTTGGTCCCGCCAAACAATCCATTTTTTCCTTAAACTGCCTTTATTTCACACACTCGATGTGGCCTGTAGGGTCTGAGATTAGGTTGTTTAGAAGTGCCTCTATATTTCCTCCTGGATTAATGAGCAGCAGTTTCCTCTTCAGCATCACTGCTGCTCTCCTTCCAGCCCTGCATTGTTCGATACCAAGACTGATGTGGTCCAGAGACAGAAATACTTTTCAATACAAGCATTAACACTAATGACAATTCATTACATTCCCCCCTAAACCTCAAAGAAAAAAAAGAGTAAGGGTGTAATTGGTTTGGTAGCTATGAACTTGAATTCTTCTTTGTTTCATAATGGTGTGTAATCTGTGGATGGATTTAATAATTTTAGATTGTTTTCATAAATCATAAAGCTCTGAGGTTTATGCGGCTTCTGTGTTACACAAACCTAGAGAACTGTAATCAGCTTACCTCAACGTATGCCCCAGATATGAGAGGGCTGCATGTTTAAAGCTCCCTTTTTTTTTTGCTTTTCTTGCAGAACGCACGGAACTTTCAGGATTTCGACTGCCAGGTGAGTGCTGCTCTCTTCATTACCTATGCAGTGGTCAGAGAGCGCGTAGTAAAGCTTTTAGTGGGTTGGGGTTGGGCCCATTTTCTTCACTGGGAGTCGATATGCTCACCCTCTGTTTCAGAATTGTGCCTCCTCAGCTGCACTCCATGTCAGAAACGTAAGGTTTGTCTTTTAATGGTTATATCCATTTTTCCCCCCTCAATGCTTAGTTTTTTTCATATTTCTGATGGCAACTGCAGAATGTAACTACCACCACAAATTTTGCTTCTCCATTTTTGGCAACTTTGGAGTGAAGAGGGGCAAGGGATGGTCATTAAAAAACAGAATTATGTTTTTAAATCTAATTTTCATGTTGTTAGCTTGGAAATTATGTGTTTTTGGTTCTTTTATTTTTCATTTGTTTGTATTATATAATTTCCAATGAAAGAAATCCATGAAAATTGTTTCATGTTTTCTGAGCTAAAAATAGTGGATTGATTGCCTTTATTGATCTCGCAGTGGAGAAATGTACTTGTTGCATCAGCTCAAATAGTCAAAAAGAGTAAAAGGTACCATAGGAAGAAAAGGTGCATGGGGGTCTATACAGTATATACAGTGCGTCCACATTTGATAGCTTTTTTTATAGCAGGATCTTTATGCAGGGTTATTGCAGAGGGTGTTTGCATAGGTATTTGTATAGATGGATACATTTTTATATATATATATGTGTATGTTATTGTGCAGGGTATTAAAATAGTAATTGCTCACTATTCATTGCACAAGTTATTGCCCTTATAGTGTCGAATTGTAGAGTCTGCTTGCAGCAGGGATGAATGACCTGCGGTAGCGCTCCTTTTTACAAGCGGGGTGTAAAACTTTTTCACTAAAGGAGTTGCCCAGCTTCTCTACAGACTGATGCAGAGGGTGGAAGGTGTTTTCCATGATGGAGGTAAGCTTGGACAGCTCCCTCCTCTCAGCCACATTCTCCACTGTGTCCAGAGCGCAGCCTTGGACAGAAATAGGATTAGAATAAATATAAGGAATAAAAATAAACTGGTTGCTTGAAACAGTAACAGCTTTCCTATGGCAGATATTTAAAAAAGGAAAAAAAAAGTTATGTTTTATTAAAGGGTTCAACAATATTTGTGGCTCTTAATGGCTTTAACTCAGCGGAACTCAGGGCAGATTGGCTCTTTGGTCTCTGAAGGTTACAGAGCCCTGCTCTAAATGATCTAGTGGAAAAAAATCTTCCCTCCATGAAAACCCTGACTTAACCCTCTTAGTACAGTTATGTCATATCACTGAATAAATCCATTTTCACAAACAATCTCTTGATAACTGGAGATGTTCTATCAGTCAATCTTAAACCCTTTAGAATTATAAAGCCTATTTACGGAAATATCAGACACACTTAATTAAAAAGGAGTGTTTTTTTTCTTTTTCTTCCTGAAGAAAAAGGACCATCTGCACATATTAGACTGATTAGAGCAAATAGTTGTTAATGAGAACAGTGCACTCTCTGCTCTATCAGGTAATTTACATAAATCTCAATCATTACAGCTGCACTAAGCTCTGTTTGAATGAGAGCAAACTGCTCCAAAATAAGACCCAGGTTAGCAGACTGTTGTGCAATTTTACCAGCAGATTTTGAATATATTATTAATTAGAACTGGAAGTTATTAAGTCAAACGGGAGGTTAAAACCAAGTGTTAAATGATTATAACTGACAATTTGCTAAATACAAGTTGTTATTAATGGCTTACCTTTGTTAAAATCCAGGTTGTCTGCACCATCAGTAAATATCAATAACTTGGTTTATAATTCAAGCAGATTTATTAATCATTAACCACAAGGACGATATTTGTCTCAGTCTGATCAAATTGTTAACCTAAAGGAAGTTGATCCAGCTCTCTTAGACTCTTTACACTACTGTATAAATAATCACAGACAACCACAATTAAAACAAAGGGGGTGCTTTGTTGAACCTAATAATCCCTATCACGGTTTTATTATGTTTAACAAACTATAGAAACACTGCACGCTACTGGAATAAACACAGATTACATTAAAGAATCAGTAAGGGTTCAAATTAGACGTTGAGGTAAAGTCTTTGATAATGTTCAGCTCATTAGCTCAGCTGCTGTGATGCACTGAGGGGATGTCCATCGGATTTGCAGCAGAAATTATATATAGCAAACAGATCTGTGACAGTGGTCTTTGGTAACATTCAAAGCAATGAAGTTTCACTTAATCCAATAATGAACAATTGCCAATAAATACAACGCATTTGATATGGCAGCATTGAGATGTTTAGGAAAGCGAGCGGTGATGTGGGGAATGCAATGCCCCTGTTACAAAAACAGCTAACCCACCGTTAGCAACAGCTAAGCAAGAAGCTACAAACAAGCTACTGTAATCAGGCTAACTCTGGTGCATTAGCATCTAGGCTATGATGATAACCACAGGCCAGAAACAACAAGGTGTCGGACTGCACCATAACCGGATCATAAAAATATCTTTGGGCCATAAACCAAGCTGCTTTTCACAACATAGCCCACACACAGTTTCATTTGAGTGGCGGCGTATATCATGAACTGAACTCGGACTGGGAGAAATGCACACAAAAAGATGGCACAACACAACCTTACAAAGACAGGAATGACGGCTGCTACATCAAAGACAATTTGAATGTTTGTCATAAACCTCAGAAAATAGTTTAGGAACTCCTTTTTAATAAACCAATCAGCATCTAACGACAAATTATATTTGCCAGATACCTAATATGAAAATAAAAAGGTCCTTAACATGATGCTCTCAGGTTAGGTTCTGCAGCAGCTCACAGGCAGCGACTCAGCTGTCCGTAGGATGGAACCGCTCACAGTGTTGAAAGGCACACTGGACACAAGGCCTCAGGTCAGGACAGGAACCGGGTGCTATCTTGGTCTATGGACAGGCAGAGATTTAAAAACCCCTCATCCATTGTATGAACAGACAGTACCAGTAAGGCTGTGTTAGGTTTTCAGCTCTGTGCTTCTTCAAAGAGGGATACAGTCCTAATTGCTAGCAAAAATGGACCACAGTTCCAGAGGTTGAACCACATTTAATCATGATGTCCAGCTGGAGTTTTGCATCTCTCATAGCATTAGACTGAGTTTCAAAACAGTTTCCTGATGGTTTTAAAGATGCTGTGGCCTGAGGATGTGATATCAGAGGGACGGATTTTGTCAAAATACATCAGTGACACTGATATGGGAGTTAAAGTTCTGAACAGTAACAAGACATTTATCACCTTTAAACAAGGTTTATGAATCTGAATCTGAGTTATCCAGCTGGCAAGCAAAGCCCACCCCCTCTGTTTAATGATCATTATGATTGTAGAGGGGTGGATGGACAATAATTAAAGCAGCAGACTTTGCTCTCATACTGTGATATGAGAATGAGTTTCCTGAGGTGTTGACCTCTTTTTTTTTAATATAAAATCTGTGTTGCTTTAATTATTTCCTTGGGGGCCATGCCTCATTCTATCCTCCCACCCGAGCTAAAAATAGCAGCTGCAGGAAGGGTTACGCTACAACTAAGCTGGGTAGGATCAATATGCTTTCTTCTCAGGACTCGCATCATGTTTACATTATGATTCAGCTTCCCTTTCACTCATTGTTTAACATAATTCCTGTTATCGTTTTCCTTTCCTTATTTGGTGCAAGATGCGCAGCTGTAAGTGGCACAAAATCAGAGCTCACCGTTTCCCTCACCGACATATAGGCTTAAATACATTTGACCTTAATTCCTTGGTAGTTGTTTTAAGCTGAGACTACCACATTAGTAACAGCCACACAAAACTGATCACATTTAATCTTCACACAGACAAATCTTTTGCGTTATGATTTAAAAATCAGGACAACAGTCGAATTTGTTACTTTATAAAATAACAGTGATGTGTTAAGCCATTTTTACATTTGCACACACTGACAAAGCTGTGTTTTCATGAAATATGGGGACATTTCATCGACATGCAATCTTTTTATATGGCCTAGCCATGACTCTGACCCAAACCCTAACTATTTCCGACATATACCTAACCCTAACCCTTACACTTACCTAACCCTCACCACTCAGAGGACAGAACTTTACCATAAAAAAAAAAAAAAAACGCATATGTACCTGTAAGGTACATATGCGTTTATTTTAGGACAATATACTAAGTTGAAGCATTAACATGTACATAACCTAATTTTACGTTGATATACTTGCAGCTCCCCCAATAGGCTGCCTGTTCGCCTTGCAGCTATATGCACCCAAACGGTGTTCCCTGTGTCTATCAGGTTTAAAGCCATGTGAAGCACAAGACTTTAAAATGTGATAGCATACTGAGTCACTGCATGGATGGACAATTCAAACTGCAGACTGGGCTCTAATGCTGTGATATGAGAATGAGTTTCCTGTGGTGTTGGCCTCTTTTTTTTTTTTTTTATCAAATCTGCGTTGCTTTGATTATTTCAGGAATAAATATTACATTTGGCCTTGGACAGATTGTTAACATGATTCTTCATGCTATTAGTCAGATGGCTGCTTGAGATTGTTCAATCTGTGGAAGTGCCCAGCAGAGGGCAGCATTGGTCTGATTAAGGTTTTATTAAGACCTCTGCTTTTACAAGAGGACTTGGCTTTAAACAGCATTTACTAGAGGATAATCCTTTGTGATCGTTTTATAGAGCTTATGCACACAATATAGTAATCACACCACCTTTTTTCAGTAAAACCACAAACAGAAATTGGTTTTCTTTATTTTATGCTATAGACTCATTATGCTTTGATCTACATGTTCAGATTTATGATTTTGTTGGAAAGTGAACCTCCTCCTAAAACTCATGTCTTTTATAGCTTCTGACAGCTTGCCTTCCTGGACTGAAATCAGTTGAAATCCCTCCATCTTCTCCTCAACTCCACCTGCAAAAAGAGACAAACCCCAGAACATATTGCTGTCAACATAATGTTTGCCTGTTTGGATGGCGTGTTCAGAGTGATGTGGCATTATTTATGGGCTGTGGAGCTCTGGAGCGCATTGTTAAAATGGATCCAGTCCAGCTTTGACCTCCACCTGTCTGTTTTCTTCCTTAGTCCCCAATGGTGTTTTTATTCCACCAGTTTTTCTTTTTTTTTACTTTGCTGCATCAGAAGAAAGGGCGTTGAAATGAAAGACTATTCCTGTTTCTGCTTCTACAACTACGTATATTACTCCTCTTTGTTTATCATATCAAAGTTCACTATAAATATTGAGGTTATTAGTTTTAATCTTTTTAAATATTATATGTTTTTCTGGTATGATTACTTTTATTATATTAATCCTACTGTCGCTTCAGTCTTCATGTGTATGTAAAAGGGGAAAAAAAACAAAGTAATGTCAGGTGTACTTTAAGGTGGATCTCATTTTAAAGTCTGAAACGGGCTTTAGTGCACTGATTTAAACCCACAGACTGCAGAGTTATGTTAAGACCCTGATGACTCCCTGGAGGACATAAAGCGACTTGAGTGAGACACATCTGACTAAAATGAGAATTAAGAAACTCTTCTTAAATCTAAAATAGCAGTTTGAGATATTTACTCCAAGATGGATAAAACAGCTCCAGAAAGACAGTTTGTAGTGTCTTTAAATGTTTTCAGGCAAAAGTCACTCTATTTGTGCATCTCTGCTTTTATTACTCTACCCAGGTTTGTGTCAACAGCTCCCTCTAGAGGACCTTGAGAAAATTTATATGCTGCAGTTTACAATCCAATACACTGAAGGACCATAAACCCATTTTAACCCTTAAAGTGTCACCTGCTGCGCTGCCTCTGATTGGCTAAGGGAGCAGCCTGTCTCAGACGAAGGCATGACGCTCTGCTGCAAGGAGGGATAAGCCATGTGGATCAGATGACTAAGCAGGAAATTTAGAGGACAAACCCCCCCGTTCATGTGTGCTTAAGGTTCTGGAGATGAAATGAGGGGCTTATTGGTTTGAGGTTCCTGTTAAATGAATACTCTGTATGGATTTATGTGATTTGTTGGGTCATATTTTCCTGAGGTTAAGGTCATTCCCATCCATCCCAGTGCAGCAGAAGAGCCTTGGTCATAAGCAGCCATTTTGCTGGTCGTCAGAGTCAGCCTCCTCCCTGCTTCTCCTCTCCTCATCAATAACACAGTGATGTCAGCAGCCTTCCCATATTCCTGGACTGCTTTTGCATCCCTTGCACCCCTTCACCCCTCTTCCACTCAGTCCTCCCCCTCCTCCTGATGCTCCTCAAAGCCCCACCCTCTCCCACCACCCACCTGACCCTCTGCAGACCAATTAGATGCAGCATCAGCTGAATGCACGAACGCTCTGTGACTACCAAACACAAGCTGCAGTCTCACTCTCCTCCTCGTCTGTCTCCTTTCCTGCTCTTTTCCCCACCTCTCTCTCTCTCTCTCTCTGCATCTCACCCTCCTGCTCCTCCACACTCCTTCTGTTTTCATTCAGGCTGTTTACCCGTGTCCTCTTCTATTGCACAGTCCTTTCCTTCTCTTTGCCTCCCTCGTTGCTGCTGCTGCTGCTGCTCTGCCAGCCTCACCCTATATCCCTCCCATCCATCAAATCCTCCTCCTCCTTCTCCTTTTGGAGACCTTAAAAGCTGCTCAGCAAACATAGCATAACACACTCCTCTCCTGCGAGGGTAAAACATGTCAACCGTCCTGGACCTGGAGCAGATTTCACATGCTGGGAATGATTTGGTGAGTTATAATGTGTCTGGCTTGATGCCTCCAGTCTGATGTTAGAGGAAAGCAGATCAGAAGCATTTTTGTTCACTTTTCTAGAAGACAAACTGTCAGTATCTCATTGGGTTTGTTCTGGATTACTGCTGCTTGAATCAGGGTAGCGATTTTAAAGTGTGCATGCTCCCACAGGTCACACTGTGCCCATATGTGCAGCCTGCACTGAACAAAGTTTCTCAGGGTGTGGCAGGCAATGCATTCTATTGTGATGATATGATGGATGCCTGAAGTGTCTGTTTAAAAGCCGTGTTTCATGATACGTGTGCGTCCCTATGGATGAACATGTTTTTTGCCCAGTAAACGTGCGACGCACTCCTATGTTGTGTTCCTCTGTCATCCTTCACTGTAGAAAGCCGAAGAGAGGGGGGTCGGTCAATCACCCCCAACACGCGCTGTGACAACCGCACATGAGAAATCTCTGCTGCTTCCCCTTCCCTGCAGAGTCCTTGAGTTTGTAGTTCCAGCCCGCTGCTTCAGTGTGACACATGCGTGTAGCGTGGGGGCTGCTAGAGGGGAGGGCCACTGTGTCGCTGGGGAATGGCACAGAACACATGGATGTTATGTGTCCGCATGTAGCTGTTTAGTGGTTTGTACCTGAGATTAAGGTCTTTTAAATTTGTTTTTAAGGCTGGATGAGGACAATGAACTGCAGGCATTAATGATTGAAGCATTGCAGGAAGGGGATGAGCATATCATCCCCGACGCCTCTGTCACAATATTGCTGTAAAAGCAAAGAATAATATCTAACCTCCTGGTATCATGAATGTGCAGATACTTTTGTTTCCTAATGAACCCTAACCCTGACACTCCTTTTAACCCCACTAAAGCCCAAAGCATGCAGCAGTAGAAACCATCAGCTCTGAATTCCCAGCTGAGTCCAACTATTTGTAATACATGCAACATCCATACGGACGTTATGCTTTATATTCCATGTGCTATAACTCTGCTTGCCAACAACGTTGACCAGATGTCCCATCTGGTCAAATACAAATTTATGAGTTTTTTAATGATGAGAAAAGGAACAATAAGAATCATCTACAAACTCAAAAAAATACAATGGTGCATCTGTACTACTGTTCTATAGAGTGGTTCACACTGATTGCATAAAAATACAGAAGGTAGGGAAAAACAGTTTGAACAGTAAAAGGCAAATTTTAGAATCAGTTCGCGTCTTTGGCCTGTTAGATGTACTCCCACAGAGACGGTTTTGATATTGACAAAATACAGAAATGGGAGTTAAATATCCTGAGGAGAATGATTTTTTTGACAAAAAGTCAAATTGTGCCATGGTCCCTTGATCAGTAAGTCAGATACTGCACAATCAGTATTTGCATATATCCTCTGATGCATAAATCAGGATATTGATTTTATTTTTCTATTTTGCTAAAAACAGCTTCACTTGAATCGGCAACACATGAGATGTTTTTGTCTTTTTTTGTAGCTTTAGAAGGAAAAAAGTCTGACTCAACCAAAATGAGAATCGGCAGGTCAGACCTGCATTCAAAGCACTGAAATTGAAAATTGATCGGAGCTGCACGGATTGGTGCATCTCTAAAGATACTGTTATTGCACCTCCATCAGGGTCTGCTACTTTCCTCTTATGCTCCTATGTACATTTTAAACAGCAGATCCAAATAACTACAGCAGGATACTGTTAGCTCAAAACATTGGCCAGTTAAAAGCTGATCTCCACTTCAACTGTATCAAAACATTCATGTTTATGTGATTAAAAGCCTAGCGAGCGATTAAAGGCATGAATTATTACAACCTTTAAGCAGAACAATCCTCCTCACCTTCTACATTAGTGTTGGGATACTGCTGGAAAAGGCACGAGGAATTAAAGTGACGCAGTCCTTCCGTTCTCTCACTTAGTCTCTTGTTTTTTTCCTCTCTCTCTGCCACTGCTTTCTCGCTCTGTTTCCTCCCATCTACTTCCCGACCCTCTCTTGATCTGTCCATCCCTTCTTCACAGTGGTTCCTCCCACAGACCTTTTTATTTCATATCGACTGCTGGGGGGGCCCATCTGCCTCCTTTGTACAAAGAAAGCAAACACACACATATCAAAATGCAGTCGTTTGAGGAAAGAATATTTGTGGACTTGTCCTTGACTCTGTCCTTGTCCAGAAATAACAGATCTGCAGTGACATGGCTGTGGATACACTTCTTCCATCTGTGCAAAGGCTTCCCATGAGGGCCAGAGTCCTCCATCCGGGTTTAACTGAACTCATATGTATGTTCAGATTGGTTCCTTTGCAACAGATTGCTGGTCCCACTTTGCACCTCTGATGTTTCACTCTTACTCAGATGTAAAGAATCGGTCTCAAGACTTTGGGTGCAAATAAACCGGGGATCAAGCTCTAATTTCTTTTTCTTTTTTTTCTTAAGTGCAGATTTATCTGTCAATTACCTGGATGTATTTTCTTATTTTGTTTGCCTTAGAAAAATATGAATAGGTTAAAATTTAGAATCAGCAAGTTACAGAAACTGGATCAGTGCATCTCTTAAGAAGACATGTCCTCCTGCCCTCTTGTATTGCTCAGTCACACACAGTGGATCTAAGTGATCTAAGTGATTGCCTCCAGGATTGGCCTCCATCTAATATGAAGTGTTTACACATTTGCCAAATGCTGCTGGTAGTCCAGGAGAAGGTGGATTCATGCTGGCTTTGGATCTGTTGAGCTTAATGTAGGTTTGTCTTTCTTCCTGACTTGTTTCTCTTCATTATTGATGACCAGTGGGCCCTGCCACTAGCATGGCTGATGGGCCCCACCCGCCGCTCTCTGCAGCTCCACATTATCACGGATGAAGGGAGCTGCATCCTTTTTCATTATCTGAAACATACATGGGGGTTCCTCACTGATGATAAAGGAATAAGAGAGAAAAAAATGCTGTGGCTGCTTTTTAAAATCGATTGCTTTATTTTCTGCAAACCTGTAGGGCTACACCTCATGACGCTGACATTTTTGCTAAATCATGCAAGTGAAAGCAGTTTGAGTCCTAAACAGTAAGGCTGTTTTTGTGCCAAATGAAAAGGGTTTTGTCCTTTTCACAGCTTTGTTTCTTTAAGGGCCTAAACTCAAGAGGTGCATGCTTCGAATAGCTAATTTAGGAACTTGGCTTTGCAGAATGAATTGTTCATTTACCTTTAAGAGGTTAAGGGAAGTCACCAAATGGGCTACAGAGATCACCTTTATTTAAAGATAAAAAGCAATGTCTAAATGATGATGCAATAAATTGTATTTTTAGTAGACATTACAGACTATTAAAACCTGGTCACCTTATTAATGCTTATAAAAATTGGTCTTTTTAATTGCTTTTCATGTAGTTAAGTGGTGGGCTTCTCAGTGTTTAGTTTTTATTTCTGAGGCAAAGCAAGTTTTGAAATACTTTTAATAAGTGTGAAAGTGTTTAGATAAAATTTCCCAAATTTAAGGAGTGCAGAACATTACGGAAGTAAATGATCAGTTACAGCTTTTCCCCAGAACAGTGAAAATAAATCAGAATGATGAGGTTTGGATAAAAATGACTCTTTTTCAAACTCTAAAAGGACAAATTCTGCATGTTTTCACCTTTTAAAGTATTGATCCTTTAATCTTAAACCCATTGTCTCCTCCCTCTCATTGCAGGAGCATGACATTGAGACTCCACACGGGGTTCTCCATGTGACGATGAGAGGTGTTCCCAAGGGCAACAGACCTGTCATCCTCACCTATCACGACATCGGACTCAACCGTGAGTCAGCCAGAAATATTCTCACCAATCTCCAGAGATTATTTTTTGTTCTTTACTTATCCGTCTCACCTTTCTCTCTCTCTCTTTTTTTTTAGACAAGTCCTGCTTCAACACGCTGTTCAACTATGAGGACATGCAGGAGATCACCCAGCACTTTGCTGTGGTCCATGTGGATGCCCCCGGGCAGCAGGAAGGTGCACCTCCCTTTCCCAGTGGGTGAGTGGAACACTCGTAGGACTAGTGCAGATGAAGGTGGACACATTGGTTGTTGAGGTGGAGCTTAAACAGCAGCATCGTTTACTAATGGTGACAGAAACAATGAAGAACTTATCTTCCTTTAATGTGTAAATCTACAATGAAGTCAATTTCTCTGATTAAATTAAAGGAAATAGACAGCCTTCAGAAACTACTTAGATCCTTTACATACTGCCACCTTACAATCCCAGTCTGAACTGTATGTTATTCAGGTTATTTTATGAGACACCAACACAAAATGGTGCAAACCCTGGAAATGAGAAAAAAAACAACATATTAAAACAAGTTTTAATTTAAAAATAAAAACTAAACATATTGATTTCTTTGCACTGCTACCTCTAAATATAACCCTACTATTCATAGGATGTTAATGTTTGCATTTCAACTGAATCTATTAAGATTACATTGAGGTTTTTGGCTGTGATATGACATGGATCACATATGAAAAGGATCACAGCGTTTGATCATGTGTCATGTGTCTGCAGATATCACTACCCTACCATGGACGAGCTGGCTGAAATGCTGCCCTCTGTGATGACTCAGCTGAAGTGAGTGTCTTTCCTCTCTTACTGATCAATGGTATCATCCAAATTTTGGATGTATTTCCCCTCTAACTCGCAGTAACTTTGTGTTTCTTTAGGGTCAACAGTGCGATCGGCATTGGTGTTGGAGCAGGAGCTTATGTTCTCACCCGCTTTGCAGTGAGTCCTCAGCATTTCTACCTTTTCTTCGTCTTCTCTCATAACATCCTAAAGGGCAGATTAGACTTCTGCAACCACACACATCAAATGTCGCTTGGGTCTGGTTGCGAACCAGTTTTGCTGGTATGCTTCTGCACCGTCGGTCTGGAATTTCTAGGGATGCACAGCAGTTTCCCGCCAAAGCGCAAAGGGGAGCCTATTTGAGAACTTTTTAATATTTTTAAAAATGGCACGCCTCGGCACCGAATCGAGAAGGATGACCACACAGACAGCTGGAAAGGCATACCAAGGACCAATCACAGCTGCTTTTAGTCTGCTCACTTCCGCTTGAGGTCTGCGCGGGTTTGCGACTGTTTGTGCATAGACAGATTTGACAGTTGCAGAGGCTAAGCGTCAGAAGCATAAATTGGCCTTTACTCACCTGACGTTTTTCATACCATCCAGCTTGTTCCATCAAAACAGAAAAGCCTCTTATCAAACTTACACAGGAAACCAGTTCATGCTCTGGTCCTGTTAATCCAGTAATCAATCACCTTTTAGGTTTTTACCCTGGTTTCTGTGCTGGTTTAAGTCAGACTAAAATAAGCGCAATCTAGGAGAAAGCAGTGGAAGATTAAGGAAGCACTGACTGATTAATAATGAAACGGGAGGATGAGGTGCAGAGATGAAAAATAGCAACAGTCGCTCTGAGGACAGTCTGCTGCTGTTTAAAAAATCAAGTGGAAAAATTGATTCTAAAACATGTTTGCTTTTACAGGCTGGAAGGAAAATCTGTACCTGAGATGGACAGAGTGGCTCGTGCTGCATTTATATTAGAATGAATGCAGCATCCACTCCTTATCAGAGGAGATAGATCCTGTATTTCCCCAGACAGTCCCTCTCCAGCTTCAGGCAATTTTAAAGCCACTCCCCTTCATTTAGAGTCCCAGTTCTGTCTGCTCTTGATTTAAACTGACAGATGTGCTGCTCTCCTTTAGAGGTTTTATCACCGTCTTCATTTTGTAACCACGTCTTTAATTTAAAGATATTAGCCCAGATTTACACATTTTTGCTTTTGAACTGATATAAAAAGATGTATTTGTCCATACTATATCTTTCATTCCTTTAAGTGTCTGAAATCCAGCATTATTTTTGGAGGAGATAGCTGAGAGAGCAGCCAAAACAGCCCAGATAAATGACGCTGCATGCCAATGCAGAACCACGGTATTACTGCATAAAGTAATTACTAGCTTGGATTAAATAAGTGATATAATGTCCCAGTTTGAACCACAGTTTATGAAAAAATGATTTATAAAGTGATTTGTTGAATGAGGAGGAAAAAAAATTACTTTGCTCTTAACAACTATCAGCAGAATAATTTGCTGTTTTTCAGCCTGGCTGTTGCCATACTCCATCATTTAAATTTCTCATATTCTCGCCTTAAAAAAGAACTCAAAACTATAATAAAACAAAGAAAAAAAGATGGGAAGGGAGTTAGATCACTGAGATCAGATCATATTCTAGTTGCAGTCAAAGTTTCTCATTTATGACACCAAGAAAATGTCTAACAATACCTAAATGGCCTTATTATTTATTGGTTAATGTTGTCCACAGACAACAGGCAGATGAAAACAAGAAGCACACTTTTTCATATTTCAGAAACCCAAAGGCCTCAAAGATCATCAGGCTGTGACCTCAGTGGGCTGACTCAGCTCTAGAACAGTCTGTCTGTTCTCTACTTTGTTTCCTGTTATCTTTCCTTCCTTTGAAATGAACATTTTTAAACCGTTTGAAATTATGTGGCAAAAAGTGTTTCTCACAGGAAAAAAAAAAAGTTTAGTTGCTTCCATTCAGACACATATTAGTATTTTATTCTTCTTTTTTTTCATTCAAAAGCCTCAAAGCCTCTTTTCACATCAACAAACTTTTCTTGTTTATCATATTTCTTCTCTGTTTGAAAAAAAAACTCTAGAAAGGGGGATAGTAATTTATGTTTAATAATTCAATTTAAATATCCTGTTGATCCTGTACTTTCCAGCTGAACCATCCCAGCCTGGTCGAAGGACTGGTTCTGATCAACGTCGACCCATGTGCTGAAGGCTGGATTGATTGGGCTGCTTCCAAGGTCAGTATTCCACCTCAGCTCACAACCTGGAAATAATTTAACAATAAATTATGGCCAAGAAGTCTTCTGTGTGTGAGAAATGCAGTTAATTACTGACCATAGGTGAGCATGATCTAATGCTTCCAGATTAAAAATTACAGTCACAGCAGGTTTTCTATGAAGGGTTTGGTCCTTTGCTGAGGGATTAAACAGGCAGCAATCAGCCTGTTTCTGCCTCTACTTCAGGCAGTGACTGATCATTTTCTAATCATTAGGTTAGGTCCACATTTTCTGACTTTCAAATCAAGGCAAGGATTTTACCATCAACAAAAATGGATACAGTTAAAGCTGTGGGAATTGTGATTTGCATCGACCGTGCAGACTCAGTATTTCCATGAACATAAATCTAAAATGGCATACAGTGACTTTTATCATATGAAGCTGATTCAATCTGTCTGAACAGGATTTTCTGACAAGTTAAACATGTCTTTTCCTTTTTGAGGTCAATAATAATGAAAGTGATGATGAATATTTCTTGCAATGACCTGTCTCTGCTGGCTGTGTGTAGCTTTCTGGATGGACCAGTAACTTGGTGGACATCGTCATGGCTCACCACTTCAGTACTGTGAGTACTCACTTTTCCTTGATGCTGCCCAGGGCAGAGCCTGGAGCTTTGCTTTCTCTAGATATCAGAAGTTTACCTAAACCTATGTACCGGACATTTGCTAATAACATATTTAATATGTAGCGAGGTAGATTAGCTACATTAGCAAACACTATTCTAACGGTGCTATAAATTACTCCACTATACAAACATATGCAGCTGCTTGAGTCAATCAATAATGCAAATCTATTCAACTCCTTTCATCTTTGTTTAATATGACTCCCTGGCCTTTGCAGTACATAAAACTACTTTTGTTTTTCTCATATTATCAGGTTATTATCACAGAAATATGAAACTTCAGTTAATGTTACATCATAACTATGAAGCTACAGAAAAACGACGCAACATTTTATGTTTTAAAAAGTTAAGCTGCAGAGACCCACTAATGATGAGGGAGAATCTGTTGAGAGCTATTTATGCTTTGCATGGAGAGGCTTATGAAGACTTCCTGGGGGTTCAGCACTTTGTTGGGAAGTGTGAAATCTCCTTTCCTGCCTGAAATGTTTCCTGTTCTCAGATGCTTAAGGAAAAATAGCTAACTATCCAGTCTTTGTTGATAATGTAAAGGCCTATAATCAAGCAAACTCCAAATGTAGTCTTAATGAGAGAGCGGGAGTCCTTTTTACAGAAAACCGTTGGATCAGAAGAAAAGGTGCATTTTTGATCTGTATGTAAATGGAAGGTTTGGCCACAACCAAACAACAGCACTGCCCACAATCCTGAACAGGTAGTGGCAGCATCATGCTGAGGGTGGTGAATTTAAGCAGTATTGTTACTATTACTTATAGTGAAAATAAGCTTGTATTGATGTATTTAGCTTTTTTTTTATTTGAAGTAATTTATCCTTCAGGATGAGCTGACAGAAAACCAGGAGCTGATCCAGACCTACCGCCTCCACATCGCCCAGGACATCAACCAGGACAACCTGGCCCTGTTCTGCAGCTCCTACCAGTAGTAGGTTCAGGGACATGAATATTACCTGGTTTTAGTCTTCCTCTCTCTTTATTCGTCCGTTTTTTCTATTTTTTTAATTTTTATTTTAGCTAAGTGTTCTCAGTAAAGACGAAAGGATTAGAGTTTTTAAACTTTTATTCTAGATCCATCTAATTTGATCATCTCTTGTTACCTTTTCTCCAGCCGCCGTGACCTTGAGATCGAGAGACCCATCGTGGGGTTGAATGAGGATACGGTGAACACACTAACGTAGGTGTTGAGACTAAGATGGTACTGCTCTGTTTCACATCTTCAGAGCACAGCCTGACCTTGGAGATTCTGTTTTTTTTCCATTATCCTACCAGGTGCCCTGCCTTGCTGGTGGTTGGGGACACATCTCCTGCTGTCGACGCCGTGGTAGGTTATAGTTCACCAGTGATGAAAAGGTGTTCTTGAAGGAAGAAAGATTTATTAATGGTTTCTCTGACATCTGTCCATGTTTCAGGTGGAGTGCAATTCCAGGTTAAACCCCACCAAGACCACACTGCTAAAGGTGAGGGGCGCTGTTATATAAAATCAAAAAAAGTTCTCCTTTAAAGGTGATATGTTGTATTAATAAGAGGGCTAATTCTCCTTTAGATGGCTGATTGTGGAGGTTTGCCACAAGTCGTTCAGGTAGGCTTTTAATTTCTATTTTTTAGAAGCACAACATCCATGTTTTTAACACCTTAAGTATCTTCTCATTACATTTTTTGTTTTTGCTTCCTCTCTGCAGCCAGGGAAGCTTGCTGAGGCATTCAAATACTTTGTTCAGGGGATGGGATATAGTAAGTAAACATCTGTCGTGTTTTTATGTGTCAAAGGTCCTCAAACTTCTGCATATGTATATATGTATATATAGTAACACCAGTTTCAGCTAGTTGACTCGGTGGTCACGCTGCAAGCCGCTTCAGAATGACGTTCTTGTGGTTCAGGTTTGCCTGTGTTTACCTCCTGAGTTTCCTGTTGACGTGAGCGCAATTACAAAACACCCTTAAACCGAAGGTTGTTTTCGCTGGGGCTTGTTGCTTAACAACCCAGCTGAAATGGGGGGTGCGGGGGGGTCTGGAGGAGCATGAATAGAGGTGCTTTTTGTCAGCCCCGTCACGGAGGAGCAGCCTTTGGGGCCCTATTCATGCTAATTTTTTCCCTCTGTGCTCTTTGCAGCGTGTGGCGCTCACTACTGCCAGTAGGTGAGGACTGTCTGAAATCACACTCAGTTTGCTGAACAGCAATTAACTTCCTGTTCAGCTCAGAGTGGGTGTTGAAAATGACCCTTTTGGTGTGCTTTTCCTTTCTATGCACAACTGTTTACTGATGCACCAATGGGGCAGCATCACGGTGCATCAATAAACATGTCTCCAAGTGCTGCTGTCAGAGAAAAGTGTTTAAACAATATGAATAAACAGTTACTTCAGGTTTGTTTTCCTTTTTCACACCAACTGTTTTGCAGAGTCGTTTATAACAACTGACATTTACCCATTTTGCCACACTGCTACCACAAGCCTCAGTGTACATTGACTTAAAATATAAACGCAACACTTTGGTTGCTATAAAAGATTTGAACAGATTTATAAGCAATATTTTGAATACTATGAAGATTTTGTGTGAAATAGCAGCACATCTGAATAGTGCATTTAAAACTGCTAAGAAAGTGATGTTTTAAGATGTTTTTTTAAACAAACAAGGTGAAAAAATCAGAAATGTATTGATATTAAATCCCTTATAATCTGCACTATGTGAAGCACCTTTTACTCTGCAAGTTTCACACACCTACAGCTGACAGTTTTAGCCCGTTCTCTCCCTTTAGTCTGCACTCCCTTCAGACTGGATGGAAAATGTCTTTAAACATCAGTTTCCAAGACTTGCTTTATATCCTCAGTTTGAAGTAGGGTTAAAACTAGATGCCATGTAAATATTTTATGGTTGGTACCACTTTTAATACCACAACAGCTTTAATTTTTTAAAGGTAAACTGTTGTTTTTAGTGTTGAGCAAATTTAATTTCTTAATTTTCTACCTTTGTGGTAATTTAGGATTATAGTTCCTGCTATAGCAGCAGGGAGGTAGCTACAGGTTCTGCTATAGTTGTCAGTTTTTGTCCAGCTAGTATCCATCAAGCTAATATTTGATCAGCTAGCTTTAGCTATCGTCATCCAGGAGGTTTACTGTCTCACTGTTGCAGATGCAGGTGCTTTGCTTGACTTTAAGTCATATTTAAACACCTTTGTTGTAGCATTAGCTTGAAGCCATACTGCAGCAGCATCAGGTCTTCTTTGTCATTCTGTTCTTTTTTCTCATTCTAATTTACTCCACAGTAAAGCTGTCATGTTTTCCATGTTGGCTTAAGTTAAGTGAGTTTAATGTGTTTTAGTTTTTTAGGGGAGGTACTCTCCATAACTGCAGAGTTTAAACCTTCAGACTGCAGCTCATCAAGTGTTTATACCCAAGGGAGTAGCTGAGCACTGCTGCTGGAAGGAGTGCAACATTTTGAGCGGATGAGAATGGCTGTTTGGTGTAGCTTGGAATCATTTAGATTTATTATTATGATTTTTTTCTTAGTATCAGCTTTATCTAAATCTTGATTAATATGGGAACAGCAACCTTCTGACAAATACAGCTTCCCATCAACTCTGACCAGCTGCTGAATAAGGCTTCTCCAGAGCATCTTTCTGCTGCCTTTCTCTTTGGTGGATGCTGTTCTTTGTGGGGGTTCATTTTCTGCCATGTTTAATGTTTTGCAAAAGCCCCTCCAGCTAAAAGGGGACCAGATCATCACCTTCCACTTGGCCTGTAGCAAACTGCTTAGCATTTTCCACTATTTTTCTGTAATATACCTCTGCTACCTTCAGTGAACTAACATCCATCGATCCATCCATTTTCTTCTGCTTTATCCGCGGCTGGGTAGCGGAGGCAGCAGTCTAAGCAGAGATGCCCAGACTTCCCGATCCACAGACATTTCCTCCAGCTGCCCTGGGAGGGACCCCGAGGCAAAACCAGGCCAGCTCGGAGACATAGTCCCTCCGGCGTGTCCTGGGCCTTCCACGAGGCCTGCTCCCAATAGGACTGCCTGGAACACCTCCCGAGGGAGGTGACCAGAAGTCATCCGGAACAGATGTCCAAGCAACCTCAGCTGGCTATTTTCGATGTGGAGGAGCAGTGACTCTACTCCCGAGTTCTTCCTGGGTAACTGAGCTCCTCACCTGATCTCGAAGGGTGCCCCCAGCCACCCTGCGAAGGAAACTCATTTCGGCCGCTTGTATTGGCGATCTTGTCCTTACGGTCACTACCCAGATCTAATGACCGTAGGTGAGTGTCGGAACGTAGATCGATTGGTAAATCGAGAACTTTTCCCCGACTCAGTTCCCTCTTCACCACGACAGTCCAATAAAGAAGGTCCTGGTTTAATGAGGCCAACAGGACAACATTATCTGCAAACATCAGAGATGATATCCTGCATTTAGAAATTCTGTCCATTAGTGTATTGAACAGAACCGGTGACAAAGGGCAGCCCTGGCAGAGACCAACATGCACCGGGAACAGGTCTGACTTACTGCCCGCATTGAGAACCAAGCTCCTGCTGTGGTCATACAGAGAACGGACAGGCATTAACAGGGGCCCCTGGACCCTATACTACCAGAGCATTTATGGGGAGTTGGTGTTATGGGAACAGAATACAAATTAATTTTATTTTAATGAGTTTTCTTTTCACAAAAAAGAAGCAACAGAGGCAAAAAGTCTTAATATATTTCCACTTCAGTTATGCAGATGTTTTCTGTGGGTGTGTCACATAAACTCCCAGTACCATATTGAGATGAATAACAAAATGTGGAAAAAATAGGTTAGGCAAGATTTATGCAAGGTTCCCAACATGTGAAGTTTATCATCAGCTTTCTTTTGCTCTCAAATTCTTCACTGTGGCAGCTGCCTTTGGGTGGGGCCAGTGTCTTTAGCGTTGCTGTAAAGGTCACTGAGTCCACCTGTTGAGTAAATGTCACTGCAGGATTAGCACAGATTAAAAAGGCCTGTTTTCATGCAGTGAAAGTGTGCAAAATAAAACTGAGCAGCTCAGCGTGTTTTCCCTCATCAACACATTGGGGCAGTGTGAAAGGCTACAGGAAATGGCCACAGACCACAGGAAATGATGTTTAAAATGTGAACAACTGCTATGATGTCTTACCTCTTGTTGCTATCGAGCTGCTGCCTAGCTCAAACAAAGCCTCCTCTATAAACAGGATGAAAAAAAAAACTTCACATGTACCTTTTCACACCTCCTTTTCTCCTCTTTCCTCCTCCTATCATCGCCTTCAGTTCCCTACGTTCTCCTCAGTCACCTGAGCAACGAATCAGGTACTAGACTCTTGAGCAGGAGGCTTTGAACCAGAACAGCCTCTTACCCTTCTCAACAGACTGAATGTTGGGTGTGTGCAGAAAGCTCCCCAGAGAGCCATTAGATGCCTCAATAGGCATTTTTAGAGCAGCTTTTGCATACATCCATCCCCTCGTTGGAGCTCAATTCTTTGAGTTAGCATGTCCTATTCTAGTGTCCAACTGCTGCATGACCTGCTGCTGCAAATGCCCTGCTCTGTTTTTATTGCTTGTGATGTTTTTTTATCTTTCAGTGGACGCATTCAGCAATTCTCAGTCACGCCTTTATTTTTATTTTAGTCCTGTTAGTCTTTTATTTTTATCTGAGAATTGCTTGCATGGTAAGCACCTTTTTTTGTTGTTAATTTTCTTGTTTCTTTTCTGTTGTGTCTGTTTTCCTGTGTCGCTCTGGTCTGTGTTTTCAGCGTGAGTGGAATATTAACATGGCCTCTCTGTTTCAGTGCCTACAGCGGGAATGACTCGTCTGGCTCGCTCGCGCACCACCTCCTCCTCCAACATCACCTCCATGGAGAGCAGCCGCAGCCGCAACAACATCAGCAGCCTGCTGGAGGGAAACGCCGGCGCCGGCAGCCTGGACAACCAGGTGGCACCTCAGACCATGGAGGTGTCCTGTTAAACCCCGCCTCCTTTCACACTCTCATAGTAATTTATATATCCCCTCTCTCTCTTTTCTCACTCGTCCTGCTCCAAAGCAATTTGACGCCGGGGGAGTGTGTGTGATTAGAAAGGAGGATCTAATAAGTATATTAACAGATGCATATTAGAGGATATGTTATAAACACACACACACATATATATATATATACTGTCAAAGTCCTGTTACTAACATAAACCAGGAGTACATTCAGATGTTGTATATTTAAATGTTTTAAACCATTGGATTGAGTCCCCTGTCAAACCTTGTATTTATTTTGTCTTGTTTTAATCCTCTTCATACACTGTAGAAATCCTATGTTCAACTGAGCTTATTTTTTTTTTTTATTTCTAGCGTGTGTTTTCCAACCATTCTGACTCACTCTGTTTCTATTTTTAAATCTACCACAATGCAAAGAATAAGTCGGAGAACAAAGGTGTTCAGAAACGGTACTGGTACCTGTTGTTGTACAGTGGGTCTCTGAAGTGTGCGTAGACCTGTAAAAATACCAGGTAGTAGTGATGTACAACAATGATAGATTATTTTAGATGCATTTCTGTATATGCTGTGAGGTTTATCCTGTTTGATCTGACTTTAAAAACAGCCCAGAGGTGTGCAGACCCTTAAAGCATGATTTGGTTGAAGCGCCTTTTGATTACTTTTTAAACATCTTATTGTACAAAAGTAGCAGTCAGTGGAAGGGTACAAAAATGTTCCAATGCATTATTTATATTTCATATTGAAGACAGTCACCTATAGTTGGAGTAAATGTGAGGTTACCTTAAGTGTGAAGTACCTTTTTAATCAGAGCTGCTGCTGTCCTGCATGAACCAAGCTTAACAGTCTTCCTCATATGTCTGAACTTTAGGAGCAGGATGTGACAAACAGGCCTGGCCTGACTGCAACCTTCCCAAACCTCATAGCAGGCAGATGAAATTAGAGAACCTTCCCAAATAAGCTAGTTTTGACTGAAAGCCTTCAGGAGGGTGGGGGCAGAGATAAGGGAAACTGATGGACCCACAACAAAGAAGACTGAATGCTGACTTTGAAATAGAAGCGATTTAAACAGTTGTTGAGCTGTGCACACCCCATCTACCAGGTTATTGCAGCTTATTAACTTTCCGGACTGATGATTTTTTTTTTTCTGGAGGGGGATAAAGGATAAATTCTACAATAAATTCTTTAAAAAAAAATTAAGAATAATTCAGTTGTCTCCTATTGTTTTATGGCATAAAACTCTGTTATAACAGGCATCCTTTAGAGAGCCACTGCAGCAGAGGTGTCAAATCTTGATGGTAGATAAAGTGAGGCAGATATTTGCTGCTTGCAGCACAGGTGAGATCTTCCTAGAAAGCTGCTTTAAATGTCACCTGTTCAGCTTCCCTGTGTAATCAAACTCACCATCTCCATCTTTTTGTTTTTTTACTTTCTGCTCTGTGTTAATGTTTAGCTGAATGGATTATTTCAGCAATGCTTTACCGACCTTTAACAAAAGGGTTCAGATGTGAAAGTGTAACAGTCCTGTCACTTAGGGGCCAAAAAAACGGCTTCTCTCCGTCTGCTGATTCAGCTCATTTCTACTACTGAATAAAGCTACAAGAGACAAGCACACGCCTGGTGTCCTTTATTTGCCAGTTAGTGGCCTGCGATGTTCTCACGATAAAAGTGGTATGCAGGCGTCTAGAGACATGTCTGAATGTAACAACAAACAGAACGCATACCTCTGCAGTAAGTTCTAGTACTTTTCCTGCTCTCTTAGTGGAAAAGCGAGGTGATAGTGGTGAGATTGTTTCCAACCACACACGCTCTTGTTTCCTTTCTGAGTGATAACTGCTGCTGTCGGAGATGAGGCCATCTATATTTAGCACCCACAAAAAAAACAATGATCAGCTGCTTTGAGAGAGACCGACTTCAGCAGATCGACAGAGTGGAACAAAAAAAACGTATCTATGAAGGAAGGTTCTAGTAAAACAATGGAGATTTAGCTGCGTTGGGTTCAAAACTGTTTTTTGTGCACTTGAGTTAATGAAGCCTTATATTGCAGAGTGGGGTTGTCTTAATTACTGATCTCTTTGCACTCGACGATTAAATCTTGTACGGTGAAGTTTTAGTACACCACACCAATGTAAGAAAGGCTGCGCTGGTCTGGAAGTGGTTCCTTTCCATCTGCTAAGCTAACAGAATATTCTGGTGATTCAGTACCAATCTGATCTGTTCTTTTATTCTTTCCATTCACTGTTATCCTTTTGCATCTCAGAAAGCCTAGCTGATAAAGAACATGCAGAACTTCCAGCCTTTTATCTCTGCACTAATACTGCTGAAGGAGTCTTTCCAGCCGCAGCGACATATATGCAATCAATCTTTTTCCCCCAGTTATTTTGCATATTCTTTTGTTATTAGATAATAGAAACGCCTACTTGAAAAATGGGGTTTAGGGGTGTGTTTTTAATTTATTAACTTTTCCGTTTTGCCTTTATCTTGCACTGTAGCAGTTAGGTCAGAAAGCTGAATTCACACACAGGTTCTGTGCTCTTTCCACCAGTTGTCCGTGTGACTGGCATGAGGATATGGAGTCGGCTCCCATGAAGACTCTGTTGTCTTTAGGCCACCATGTCATGAACTTTGAGTTATGCACAGGAGTACTGTTAGAGGGGACGCTCAACACCATCTCTGCCCACTTTCTCTCTGTATATGCTGAATAAATTCTAGCACCTTGAGCTGTATATTTATTTTAAAAATTACTAAGATGTACCCAAACTTAATTTCCCTGCTGATGCCTTGAAATGCATCATTGTTTGCACCAGTCTCTCATGCAATGGTTTCAAATTTAGGACGGTGCCCTTAATGCCAGCATCTAGGATTTAGAGATATCAATGAAGGTTTTTGATATGTTATTTACACATGGAGTATCAGGTTCTCTAAGGTCTGCTTTTCCATAAACTAGTGATTAAAGTGAACTGCAAACATCAGGAGATGTCACTACTTTGTTAATTCGACCCCACTTACAGGAAGTACTAAATCTTGCTTTAATCGTTCCTGGAAAATATAATTATAGATGCCCTCTTTCTTGAACCATCAGTGAAATCCCTACCAAATGTCCCATTTAATTGGACAAAGTTTTAAAATTGTTTTATTACATTTTTTTTGTTTAAATAACTAAAATGTTCTCTTTTACAACAACTAAATGTAGAGGTGTACTTCTCTCCTCCTAAAATCCTATTCCATGTGAACATGGTGACATGAATTATGAAAACATGATTACCCTGATCATTTTCATAGGCTTTCATTTAAAAAGGAGAATTAGCTAATTATTGTCAGAACAGCTAAATATTTCTGAAGTAAGAGGGTTTTTTTAATGTACATATTCATCTCAGTGTCCTTGTGTAGCATTAATCCAGATTCTAAAGGCTTTTTTAAAGTCTGGCCAAGTCCAAAAACTATTTTTTTTTAACTTAAAATCACTTTGATCTAAAACATCTTCACAATTTAATACAGATTCTTGGTTACAAAGGTTTAGACCGGCTTTGTGTTTGTTTTAGTAAATTTACAAAAACATTGAGGACTATTTTATGGAAAAAAGCAGGTTGAAGCGCGTTGAATACGCGAGACCTTCAGCATCAGAGAAACTAATATGAAAACAAATCATTGTGAGACACCACAAAATCAGACTGTTTAGGAGAAAATTATTTACTCTTTTTCACACTTTTTTTAATTGACAGGACGATAAAATAGGTAATAGTACGCCTCCTCTAGTTTCCTTTTCTCCTGTAGTTCAATCCTCTCTGTAAATAACCACCTAATCAAACCATTGATAAAATAATATTGAGTTGGGGTCGGACAGAGGAAAGCTGATTGACAGGCGGTTAGTTTCCAGGACCAACTTGGGCTTAAACTAAATTAGAACGACATTTAAACCACATTTAAGAGCATTATAACATTTTAAAGCCAGAATTTAACAGATGGATTTTGCAAACCAATTGAAACTTCACCATCTCTACTTCTCTTAAATATTTTTTTTTTTATAATTTTCCAGTATTCTAACAAATGAATTACAATTGAATAGCACAACGATCGGCATGTGATGGCAAGAAGAAAATAAAAATTGGATTAAAATGATAACCATTTTTAAAGACAACTTTTAATAATCGTTAAAACTCATCTGAGAGGTTAAAAATCCTATAGCCAACATGCATGAATGAATGTCTGACGTGTCAGGTCTATTTTTGCTGCATCTGTATCTTTATGAACTTCTGACAGGAGAGAAATGATAGCAGTACGTTGGCAGAAGATTCTGCAGAGCTCTGCTGGCTCTTATCAGATGTTCCCATTTCAGCACAGCTGGGTGGCTGTGGGCTGATGGAGAAACCAGCCAGTCTGTTTCTAGTGCCTTATTGCATTGAATTGTTCCTATAAAATGATGTCACCAAATCAACCCACAAAATCAGCGTCAGAACTACTGTAAATGCAAATGCTGCTCACGTAGAGGCGCAGCTCATTCCATAAACAAGTAGCTTAAAGATCTATTCAGATACAACCTCGCAGAGCTATCTGAGTCAGATGTTTTGAGTGTCGCACGTCACAGGAGGCTGGATGTCATACATAAGGCGAAGCGGGAGACCTCCTCTCTTCAGTCAGCCCACGTTAGACACAGCTGCAAAGACACAGCAGCTTCTATTAGAGCAGAGCAGAAGAGGGAGCTGAGTGTTGCTCACATTAAAAGGGATTTTCTGTTCAAGAAGGAGAGAAGGATTTATCTGCAAGAAGGCTTGGAATTTACTGGAAGCTCTGATTAAAATCATTTCTGCAAGAATTAGACAAGGTGAGTTCATTTTATGTGCCTTTTTCTCCCAATTTAACCACCAGGTTGTAGTGTTAAACTTTATTGCTTGGCTATGACACTAAACTGTACTGTTATTGTTAAAAGTAGAAAATAGAGAGATATTTAAACAATATGCATTGTCCTCATGCATTTTGCAGAAACTAATGAAGGTGGATTCAGAGTGTATCCCTCTCTTACATGTGTTATGGAAATTTAACACAGGATATCAGGGCTTTTTGTTGTGGTTGGGCGCCTTCCTGTTTCACAGATCGCTTCTCTTGCCACTCTTGCTGCACAGTCATAATGTAATAATTAGTGGGATGGGTAAAATTAAAAGGCTCCTGTATTTCCCGGCATGTCTGATTTAGTTTCTTTTCTCATGAATTTGCAAACCAGCAAGAACATGGGCACCTGCTTCACCAGATGCCATTCTCACCAGACTGTCCTCGAAAATCAGCCAGAATCTGTGATTCCAGGTAAGCTCTGGGCCAAAAAAAACATGCCTGATGCAAAGTGAATTTAAAGCAAAAATCAACACTAAACATCCCTGACCTGATCTCTGCAGGAGAACAGGAAAGTGTGATTGTCTCTCTGTACGACTACCCATCGTTAGAGCACACAGAACTGACAATGCGAATGGGAGAAAGACTTACCATTGTGTCAGAGTAAGTATACCTTCTGATATCTTTTCATCCCCATTAAGACTGAAGGACAAAAAAAAAAGATAAATATCTGTTCTTACATGTACAGTGATGGAGATTTTATGATGGTGAGATCTACAACCTCAGGCCGTGAGAGCTACATTCCTACCAACTACACGGCCAAAGTCATTGACAGGTGAGAGGCTTTAATTGTGGAAGGCTGCTTCAAATGTAATAAAAGGAGGGGAGTTCCATGAGAGGCGAGAGGAGTTTTCGTGTAGGTGACCTGTACCTCAGTGGAGACTGATCTCTGGAACAAGACATTTATTCTCTCCACTGACATGGGCAACCTCCAGCAGTTTCCCTCCCCCTCCTTAGAGATGAATCTGCACTGATGTTCCAGGGGTTTTCCATATCTCAAACCTCTAGCCAGATTGATTTTTTTTGTTCAACCTTGCTGAATATGTGGATAATCCTTTGCATTTTTTGCTGCAGGTGGCTGTACACAGGAATCAGCAGGTATAAAGCCGAAGAACTCCTTAAAAATTCCAGCAACCAGAGCGGCGCTTTCTTGATCCGAGAATCAGAGACAAACAGAGGTCAGTTTGTTTTGCTTTGTTTTTTAATTGAAATCTCTATGATTGGCTGTTTGATTTAACCATAAACTGTGCTGTGAAATAACTCAAATTAAAATATGCTTTAAAAATGGAAGCATACACAAAAAAAGTTAAAAAAATAAAATAGGAGAAATTAAGTAACGAAGAATATCGTACAGATATTAAAAATAATCTGATTCAAAGATATATGCATCTAGATCGGATCATTTAAAGAATAAACATGTACACGTATATATTTGTGCATACAAAATAACAGCAGGTTGTTTACAATAAATAAAAAAATTCTGTATGACGGAAGGGATGAAATACTTTCTCATTTTGCTCTGAAAAGATGTGGTTTCAAAATCTTACAGCTGCTGGGAGGAAGATTCTGTGATAATGCTGCTTTGCGCTTTTAGAGATAACAAAATTCCTACTCTAGTTTTTTTAATTCTGGGACACTCATGCTGAAACACGTTACAAACCATTCTTAGCGATCAATTACAACCAAGTTTCTGATCAGACTGAATGTTGAACAAACTAATATAAGGAGTGGCTGGATGAAATAACCTTGATCACTGAACTTAAAATGTAGGATTTTATTTAACTCAACAAAGAAAGTGATCAAACTAAAACAAAAATTTTTACATTTTAATATCTGACAAAACATTTATGGAAAAAAATTATGACATTTTTCAGATATATGTTTTAAAAAAGCAATAAGTGTGTAAAATTAATTTGAAAAGTCTTAAATCCAAAGCTGTGAGTTTTAACTGCTGCATCTGTGCTCTTTGAACATTTAGACAGCTATTCACTCTCCATCCTGCGAAGGACCGGTTCCTCGGACATAAATCCTGTGAAGCACTACCGCATCTCTCAGCTGGAAAACTCCTGGGTCTACATCTCTCCAGGACTCACATTCCCTTCCCTTCATTACCTGGTGGAACACTATTCAGGTTAGTACTGAGATCTTTTGTCATTATGAATGTAAGATTTGCTTAACCGACATCAGTGCAATTCCTCTTCCCTACAGAGGTTGCAGATGGACTGTGCTGCCGACTGACGGTGCCTTGCTTCATCCAAGGGTTGGATGACCCTCGACCAGTTCCCATCACTGTCAGAAGACCTACCATCAACTGGAGGGAAATTAGCAGGTTAGAGAAAGTACTGATGGTCGCCAGAATATGTCGCTCTCCAACTATTTTTATGTTTCCACTCTTTTTATTGTTGACATTGGCTCAGAGAGCGTTGATTCAGCCCCACACTAATGCAAGATTTAGAGCTGGGTAAACTGATGCAGAAGAGTGTGAAAACAAGATAAAAAGCCATACCACCAGATAAGGCTGTGGTTGCATTAACTAGATGCCATTTGTTTTGCACAACACAACATGTTCGGTCAAACGCCCTTTGCAGCAGATTCTGATGCTTGATACTGTAAACTTGAACTTCATTTGTTAGAAATAAGTTTACCGTTGTTTTGTTGTTGCTTCATTTCTGCAAAACGAAACCGATTCAGATCTCTAATCTATTGTCCGTTCTGTTCTATTGAAGGTCTGTGATCCTCAGGAGGAAGAGAACTGAGTCAGACAACTCTCTGGTGAGCGACGGGCTGAGGGAGGCCATTAGCTCCTATCTCCAGTTAACAGAGTGTAAAGATCACAGCTGGGACACATGAAGGAAAACGCGGGCGGTCGGTTTGAAAAAAATGAAGTCCAACAGAAAGAGTAGAGTGAAATACTACCCTGGGGCTGCTGCAGGTGAAGCAAACAGCGGAAGGAGCTGCTCTGCGTACCCAAATGCAGTTTTTGGAGGATTGTTCAGGAACAGATGAGAGGCTGAGACACTGCACTTCTCAGAGAACGCTCAAAAGGTTCTACGTCTCTATGGGTGATGGGTGACGCACAAAGACAGAGGATGTAACCTGCAAAGTGAAAGGCAAAGAGGCAATGAATGTTTCCCCTTATTTATGAAAACTCTTACCTAAAATGTTCTATTAACATGACAGCAATATGAATGTATGTGAATGTTTTCATGGTTTTCATGTTTTTTTTTGTGGAATCCAGTATGATCCATACGCTACTAATAAATCATTCACAGAAATAAATCAACATATATTTACAGGAATTTTGGGTGTAATGGATTTATTTGTTTTAAATTGAGATCTAATGAGGTATATGGGCTCTTGAGGTTTTCCTTCATCATCACTGTCCAGTTCAGAGTTATGTTACTCATTATATCTCAGCATATATACTCAGTAACTCAAGCAAACGACAAAAAAAGATTATTTAAAATAGAAATTTTAAAAGTGCATAGGAATTGGAAACCTTTAAAACCATATATCACTTCATATTAAAATACAGCAGTAAACATTAACTAGTACTCTTCTTTAGGACTTTCAAATCACTTTCTTGTGATATTGTTTGGGTTCCAGTGGTGGCTTCATCAGAACTGATTCTCTCCAGGAAAAGCCGGGGCCTCAAAAGGAAGATGGATGTAAAATCTCTCTTTTAATACATGACAGAAAGAAACAGAGCTAAAAAGACAAATAGCAGTAAACCATTCAACCTGAAAAAATACAATGTGGAGCTCAACCAGCTAGTGAGACAATATCAACCAAGGAATTTAAACCGGCTTTATTTAAATCTCTGTCAGGAAAATAATCATGAATCAATGACTTAGTTACTTAACAAAATTTTGAGTTTATGTTCCTAATTGAGACGTGGCTAGATGAAACTAGGGAGATGCTGATTTTATTGGAGATCACACCTCCAGATTACAATTTTCTCCATCAGAACAGACTGTTTACAAAAGGGGGCAAACTCATTACTCTGTTCAATGATTCACTAAAGTGCAGAAAAGTGATCCTGTGTGACTTTAAATCTTTTGAATATCTGGCTATCCAAGTACAAGGCCCTGTTCGAGGCATGTGAAGGTTTATAGGCCTCCAAAGTCCAAGACAACATTTTCTAATGATTTTAACAAACTTTTATCCATGATATATATTGAACATGACTACTTAATTATTGTTTGGGGACTTTAAGGAACATGTTGACAACCCTAAAGACAAAGGTACAAAAGAACTGTGTGATATTCTTAAAAGTTTTGGTTTGACTCAACATCTTAAACAGCACACACACACAATCAGTGACACATTTTGGACCAGGTCATCAGTAAAGGTCTAAATATTTCTAATTTTTCTGTAACTGATGTTGCTCTGTCTGGCCATTTTTCTTTCTTTCTCAGTGATCTAATTACCAAAGGAGTTGTTATATGAAATTTTGTTATCATTTTTAGTAAAATGAGTAACTTTACCCAGGCTTACTCTTCTGCTTCCACTTTACTCTTCATTCTCTGAGATTATCAACAAGAACTTCAACAATGATCATGCCTTATTTGCTACATTTGAAAGGTTAACAAACCCTCTTTTCTCTGTGGCCGATGAACTCCACATCTAAAAAGGCCTTAAATGACTTTGAAAAGTTTTTTTTACTGAGAAAGTAGAAGGTATTAGAAAAGCTTTCAGAATAAATTCTATTAAATGTCCCAATAGTGGCATATAAACTGCAAAAGCTTGGAAGAAACTGTTAGGCCGCTAAGCTCTTCTTCCTGGTGTCTTGATATTTTATCCACAGGTTTTATTAAGAAGGTTGTACCTGTTTTAGAGTCTGATTTGATTCAAATCATTAACACATTCCTTATGTTGGATGTTTTCCCTCAGGCCTTAAAGCAGCAATTATCAAACCATTGTTAAAAAAGAGAAAATTGGATAAATCGTCTTGTGGATCTACAGGCCCATCTCAAACCTCCCCTTCATCAGTACAGTTCTTTTAAAAATTTGCGGGGTTATTGGATGCTTTAATGTGTTTTTGTACTGCATCAGCAGTTGTACCTTTTTTTTTTTTTCACCTCTGATCGTTGTCTTTCGAGGTTGATATTTTCTTTCCAGCTGTACTATTTAGTGGTAATATTTATACATTTCTATTCATTTTTTGAATTTCTACATGTGTGACCTAATTCTGTTTGAAGCTTCCTTTGAATCGACGCTATGGGGTATTTTTTTGAAAAAAACAAAACAAAACAACAAACAAATCCAAACCTGTTTTAAATTCCATCTGGTACCAATGCAGGTAAATCTTCTTTTTTTTTTTTTTTTACAAAATTGTACATTTTGTAATATTCCAGTTTAAGAATAGCACATTTTTAAACCCCTTCTTATGTTAATATATCATTCACACAATAATGATTTAAAAATATTTGATCCAAGGAAAAAAAACAAAAAACATGTAATTTCTGCGATCAATAGAAAAAGTAATTATCCAGAAAATTCACAGATAGTGTTGTTCAATTTTAAACAGTTTCGGTCCTAACACTGCACAAATAGATTAATTCAAAATTTTATTTCTAAAAAACTAAAAATAAAACACAAGTACAAAAATCTATAGATATCAATATACTTTGCCTGCTGTGGATCAGCCAATTTACCAGAATTCTAAATGCTTGTTAATGGGGAGGATTTTTTTTTATTTTATTTTTATTTTTTCCATTTAAAATGTGTATACATTTTTTTATTTGTGCTTATTGCTTATTAATCTATGCAAAAGAGGTGCAATTGTCAGACTGATTTGGGATCTTCCTTCTAAACACCTCATCATCTATTATCACTGTTTTGTATAAGACTGAGATGAGAACTTTGTAATGGTCACACTAATATCCAGACTTTATTGTCTTTAATCCCATTTGTATCTAACTTGGTGACTTGCTTATAGTCCATATCATTTTGGATGACTTGCATGTCCCCAAACTTTAACTGTGTACCAGATATCTTGATATGGTACTTTACTGTGCACAATTAATATATTTCCTCTCATGATATAATCTATTTTGTGAAGTGCACCAGTTCCTTCTGCAGGGAAACACCTACACACCATGCTGCAACCCCCGTACTTCACAGCTGAACTAATGCTCTCAGGCTTGACTGTTTTCTGCCAGGTCTGGAATCTGTTCTTTGTTGTCTTTTTTTTCCTTTGATTCTTTAGTGGTAAGGGCCTCCTGACCCAATTATATTTAAGATCCAAAAAAACATCCACAGGTGTGTTCAAGATTGTTATAGAATTAGTTAATTAACTTATGAAGAGCTTATTAAACTATGACATTAACATTTGTGTTTTTCAATTTATTTGATAAAATAGTGTTCTTATTGTATATGACCTTCTATATTGGATGAAAATAGATTAAAATAATCTTCCTACCCTTATCTACATTAAGTCTGTACTATTGTATCGGCTATTTACTCACCCTAAATGTGTAAATCTTTAAGTGGGGACTCTAAGATTACTTTTTAAATTGTTGATACTCATTTCTCTTCTTTTAAAAAGCAAGTGGTTATCTTGTACGAATTGTGTTATACGAATAAACCACCTTGTCTTATTTTATGTTTCAAGACTTGAAAAAGTTGTACTGTTTACTAAGTTAACATGACTGATTTAACGAAATAACTGATTAAAAACCTGCTCTGCCCATGATCTACCACAAGATGGCGCGTCGTTTCCCTTTTTTTTTTTTTCTTCTTTTTATTAAAGCCTTCCACTTCCTGCCCAAACAGTCCGGTTCAGGAAGAAGAAATAATGGCGACGCTTCTAGGGTCTGAGTTCTCTAGTAGTGGAAGAAAAAGAAGAAATTGTAATAGCAACATAGTCACAAAGTTAACGTCCAGTAAAATAACTGGCAAAGGTTTTAGCCGAGGAACACAGGTAAGAGAAATGTGCCCTGTATTGACAGCGGATGCATCCGAAATGTAAACCAGTGAGTCCGGGGACTTGCGCATGGATCCAAACCTAGAAAATGAAGACGTTATCCCGGAGAGCTAGCTAAGGAGCTTTTATCTCCATCTTTATCAGTTAGACACAGCATTACATCGTGTTTGAACCCAAAAATGATATATTTCAATATGCGAACATGCGTTTATATTGCCGAGTGGATAACGTTAATGTTAAAACCTCCACATAAAGTGCATCTTTTGTTGTTAGCACCACATTAGCTTAGCATTTACAGCGAAGTTAAAGCTATGTGATCTGATAAGTTATGCTAATAATAATATTATCTTTATCAACCTCTAGGACGTTAATTATACTGAGAATCTTAATGATTCGTTGTTAAGATGTTTCTAACTTTTAACGAAGGGCAGGTGGTTTTGGTATTGTTAGCGAACGAGCTAACTGAAGCTAGTTAGCCAGGGTAGTTCCAGCCGCTTAGGCTGTTACGTAACGACGCACCGACTACAACAAATCCCGTATACATAATTTTTGAGCGATAAAGAGCTTTCTGTGCATGACTATACGTTAAATTTGGTTTCCACTCGTAGAAAAAAACAAAAAATGTATAATCTAGGGTTCATGTTTTCAGCTGGCTAGCATGCTGGTGAAGATTCTCAGTCATCCAGGTCATAGTTATTCCAAAAAAGTAAAAAAACAAAACAAAAAAACAGCAGGGGTGTGAAGAAAGGTGCAGTGGTGGCCTATTAGTAAGAGCAACGAGCTTGGAATCCTGAGGTACTGAGTTCGAGTCCCACTCTCACAGACTGCAAGACCCTATACCCCACTATGGCAGCCCCAAGAGGATGGGTTAAATGCAGGAATAAACTTCCTCAATTTGAGATCAATAAAGTTCAGTTATTAAAAACACAAATGGCTTCCTTCACACATCTGGGGAGTGAAGAAAGCCATTTATGTTTATATTTTCTCAGTTAATGCTCCCTAGCCTCCATTTTTCATTGACTGTTGGTAACAAGCATTTGCTGTTGGGTTGATGATGGGGTTAAACTACCCAACTGTGTCTAAATTTAAGTTTGAATCTACATATTTTATTTCAACGTCACTGGTATTGGATACAGACACAAATTTAAAACTCACAGTCCTTGCTTCCTCCATTACCAACAAAATTGGGGAGGAATAGATGTGTATGTTCTGAACTTCAGAGCTCTATTGACCTTTCGGTCTACTTAATATTACCGCCTCTGGCAATTGGCATGATTTTCTTTCATATTATTGTTTAATGGTGCTTTATTTGACCTTTTGCAAGACAAAAAGTGTTTCCCTCATATGCTATAGATTTATCATAATTTTAATGCCAATATGAACATGTAAAATTAATTATCAGCAGTAATGAAAAAAGTTATTCATTAGATTTTTACAAAGGGCATCGAAAAAACGTATTGTTTCTTGGTGTAGAATACCAAAAGTGTTTGTCTTACGCTGGCATATTGTATGGAATCATTCATAAAAATATGCTAAGAATAAAATTTATGTTTTAAATTTTGTAATATCTACAGCAGACTTTATATATCAGTTTATTTTTTCAATGTACACAGAAGAGCTTTTAGAAGATTGTTTAGCCTTTTTACTTTTAGGTGAACAGGAGAAGGTAAAGTTGCTGCTAAAAGATAATGTTTATTTGCAGGGCAAGGAGTTAGTGTTTGTTTGGTAAACACATGGTGACAGTAGGATTTGCATCTTTTTTATTTTCTCTTTGTCATTATCCATCCAAGATTAAAGACATTTTCCAACACATATCCCCACATTTAGACTGAATTTTGGAACTTTTGCCTGCAGAAAAGATCCCCATTGAAAACGCCATCAGTGTGTCAAGCACCAGGTCTAACCCTCTTTAAATTTTCATTTATGCATATCTCCATCACGACCTGTGGATGACATCAAATAAATTGAGAAAATCCTCTCCTGCTTCGTGCAATTGCTAACACCACTGCTTCAGACTGAAAATATTTTTTTGTGATTTGGCTGTATTTATATTTCGTAAACATTCCGCATCTAATCACACAGAGTCCAGACTCGTAGATCAACACTGAGTACCTCAGCAATCCTTTTTAAATTCCAGAGCCCATTTATTGTTGATTACAGAGATTTTCTGTTCTAGATTCTAGAAGTAGTTTTTTTTTTTTTAAGTGTTCTACCCCTGAGATAAATGAGTTTATTTCCAGCATAGCTCTCCAAAATGTTATTCTACCAAAGAGAAACCATATAACTGACTTCAAAGGAAACGATGGATCAGATAAAGCCTAGCATAAACAATCACATAAAAGCTCACACTGTTTAACATGATTGCACACTACTTCGAAAAGAAACAAGCATTTCTTTTACACAGCCTTATTTTTCTCTGCTGCACTTCTCAATCCACACAAATATAAATGTGCAGAGACAGTATGAAAGATACATTTAGCTTTCATGTTTCCCTGTTTTCTTACTATTTTAGTTCTATAGATGACCTCATGAACCACCTAATTAAGCTTTTCTCTCTCTCTTTTTTTTTTTTTACGTTGCTTGTACACAGTTTTAGACTTGCATTAATGAATGTTGTGTTTGTTTACAGTCGGTTGTATGCTAAGGTTTTGTTCTACATTGGAAAACATTGCTCCTTCGAGTATCACTCCTACAGTTGTCTGTTTTGTGTATTGTAGCTCCCAGGAGGCTTGCTTCAGGAGAGAGATAAACCCGCCAAGTGGCATGGCATCCCTGACTTGCTGCAGAAGCTCTATGAGAGCAGCCACCCCAACAGCGACCTCTCCTATGCTCACGCCTATCTCAAGGTGAGGAGTAGTGCTCTTAAAGGTATAGTGGAGGATTTGTGACAGCAAAACCCATAATGCTGTGCAAGGGTTTTCCGCTCAAAAGCATTCAGGGATATATCTACCTTTTCTGAGGCCTTTCTTTTCTTCTCATACACCTTATAGACACTTTTGCCTTTACAATTCTCTCCCATTTTCAAAGAACCGTGGTGAGAATGGTGAGCTTTAATGATTGTCTGAAACCGTAGCCGACTGAAAGTGTGCATGCCCAGAAAAAGATAGCTAACGGAACGAGCACATAGGATGGCCTGACGTAAACATATCAGCAGAATGATTGACAATTAGGAGGACCACTTATTTTGATGATCCACCCGGAACAAAAATATCGTCCTTTATACATTTAAATGCTTTATTCCTGGTCTTTAGAACCGCGTAATGAGAAATTCATGCTTTTTTGTCTTTTTCTTTATTTTTCTCTAGAGCTTATCATCACAACTCTCAATGGAGGCCATGTCCTTTGTCACAGAAGACAGAAAGACTGCTCAGGAATCCACCTTTCCCAACACATACACCTTTGACCTGTTTGGTGGCGTCGATGTAAGTCAGAGAATGTCACCAATTGTCTTGTAAAGCTTAAATCTCTGCTTGGGTTTAAAGTAAAAACTCTACTTTTTACTCACTTTCAAAGCTGCTGGTTGAAATCTTAATGAGACCCACTCTGACTATGCAGAAGAAGAAACCTAAAAGTGAGTAAAAACAACTTCAAAAAGTTATCTTTGTCTGTTATCTCATAGCTACGTCTTTTTTTGTTAGCTGTAAATTTCCAGCTAACATTTATTTTCTTATTCCAACAGTGAATGATGAGTTGGTCAAAGACTGCCTTAGTATTCTGTACAACTGTTGTATTTGTGTGAGTATTTATTCAGGATAAAACCACAGATGCTTTAAGCCATCATAGTTTTTTTGTTTCTTTTTTTTTTTATTGTTTATTTGGTCTGTTTATATAAATTAAAATCTTGATTTTTTTTTATTTTTTTTTTCTCTCATTATAGACAGAGGGGGTGACAAAGACCCTGGCAGCAAGGGACGATTTTGTTTTGTTTCTCTTCACTCTCATGACGAACAAGAAGACGTTCCTGCAGACAGCGACACTCATTGAAGATATTCTTGGAGTAAAAAAGGTGAGTAGTGCTATGATGGGACCAGTGAAGTTTTTTAGGTCAAAATATTCTGATTTTAATTATTTTTCAATAATATGAGTAACTTCTTGTAGATCATTGGTATGATGTCCTTGTAATAGCTTAGATTATATGTCAAAAATATATATTTTTTCATTTTCTTTCTTATCCTCTCTCTCCAAGATCTGATCATTTTGGTAACAGCAGAGCCAATTATAGTCCGATTAAAGACTGTTTCGTAATATGAACCAATTTAAAGGACATACATCATATAGTCAGAATGTAATTAGTAATGGTTTATCCCCATTTACTAACCTGATTTTTGTTGTAAATTAAAAACTCTTAAGTCCCAGCATTTACACTTAAAAGGAATTTAATGGGGGTGTTATACTAACCAAAAAACAACAAAATATTTCTCATGATCAAGCATCAGTTCATTTACCAGACATATTTAAGTTGATGGAATATCAGTTTTTATTGTAGTAATCTATTTGCTTTGTGTATCTTAAATTAAAAGTGGTCTGATGTGATTAAGAATGACCTTTAATAGTACCTCAACTAAAAACCACCTGGTTCAGCTGATCATTGACCTAAAGTCTGATCTGTCAGTCGAGATGTTATCGACTGCAACCTGGTGGTTAATGGGCTGCTTGGAGGTAATGTGTGTGTTCACTTGTTTCAGGAGATGATCCAGTTGGAAGCAATCCCCAACCTCTCAGGTCTGGTCCAAAGCTTTGACCAGCAGCAGCTGGCCAACTTCTGCCGCATCCTGTCTGTCACCATCTCAGAGCCTGATGTAGGAAATGATGACAAGCACACTTTACTGGCCAAAGATGCCCAACAGAAGCGCAATGCGGGCCCATCGCGAGCCGAGCTCAACCAGGGTATGTTTACTATTGTAAACAGAAATCTGACAGGACAGAGAAAACAGCCTATTGATCCGTGCTCCTTCTACAGTTACTCTTCTAAACATCCCTGGCTTCATTGAGCGGTTGTGTAAGTTGGCCACTAGAAAGGTGTCTGAAGCCACAGGAGCAAACTTCCTGCAGGAGCTGGAGGACTGGTACACATGGCTGGACAATGCGCTGGTGCTTGATGCGCTCATGCAAATGGCTACTGAGGAGGCTGAGCAAAGTAGCACAGGTGAGACGCCTTACATCTCATAACCTCTTCCCCTAAATGCTTGGATCCTCAGCAATTCGGCTTTTCTTTTTTCAGAGTCGTCAGATGAGAGTTCTCTGGCCACCAGCCCTCTGAGGCACAGGCTGCCGCAGTCCATGAAGACTGTCCATGAGATCATGTACAAGGTAGAAGTGGTGTATGTGCTCTGTGTCCTTCTGATGGGCCGACAGAGGAACCAGGTACTGCTGCTGTGCTTAGAGTCTAGTGTGTTGTATTTTTTTAGCAAAGCTGAACCTGGCTTTATTCCTTCTATTCTGCTTTGTAGGTTCATAAAATGCTGGCTGAGTTCCGTCTCATCCCAGGGCTCAATAACCTATTTGACAAGCTCATCTGGAGAAAATACACAGCTTCAAACCACGTAGTGCACGGCCAGAATGAGAACTGCGACTGCAGTCCAGTATGATCCTCTTCACCTTCTGCTTTTCATTTTTACAAGAAATCGGTAAATTGTCACATTTTAAATGGAGCCCTGTATCTTTTGTCACAGGAAATATCCTTTAAAATACAGTTCCTGCGGCTGCTTCAGGGTTTCAGTGATCACCACGAGTAAGTGCTCGAAATGTCAGCCAGTTTTATGCTGATTTTTGACTTTTAAGGTTTCTGATTTTGTAATACTGCTTCTGCGTTTTAGGAACAAGTACCTCCTCCTCAACAACCAGGAGCTGAATGAACTTAGTGCCATATCCATGAAGGCCAACATCCCAGAGGTTGAGGCTCTAGTAAACACAGACAGAAGCTTAGTTTGCGATGGAAAGAAGGGTCTCCTCACACGTCTGCTCACTGTCATGAAGAGAGAACCTCCTGACTCATCATTTAGGTTCATATATTATAACTATAATTCAGATGCACTAAATCATATTCATATCTGCAGTTTTTAAAAGAGGGTCTGTCTTGTCCTTTTTTGGTGACTTATTTTAGGTTCTGGCAGGCTAGGGCAGTGGAAAGTTTTCTCAGAGGAGCAACTTCTTATGCAGACCAAATGTTCCTCCTAAAGAGGGGCCTATTGGAGGTAGGCAGTTTGTCTTCCCATCTGTCTTTAATGATGACTTCTGAATTCTCTTAAGAACCAAAAAAGTGTTTGTTTTCTTTTTGAGGATTTTAACTGATCTCTGCTCATTTTCATCCTTGGCCAGCATATCCTCTTCTGCATCATAGACAGTGGTTGTGCATCTCGAGATGTCCTTCAGAGCTACTTTGATCTGCTGGGAGAGCTTATGAAGTTCAACATCGATGCCTTTAAAAGGTTCAACAAATATGTCAACACACCAGAGAAGGTATGAGAGGACTCCTGTTAGGGTTTAAAAATACTATATTCTGTCAATCTTAATGAGCAGAAAGACTGACACCAGCTATGACATCTGTTGACAACTTTTCAAAGGGAATTTAGCCTGAGAAAATTGCTTAAAATAGCCTCATACTTGGTATTTAAACATCACTCAGTCATTATGCAGATCAGCACAGTGAAAGAGAGAATGTATTGGATGCTGTAGCTCGTCTTTCTCTGATTTAAAGCTTGGCTCACTGCAAAGTCCTTGGGAGAAACCCTAGCACACAGATGTAGCTTTCAATAATACTAAAATCTGAGCAGTTTGTCCATAAGACAGGAACTGGTGCTAAATTATCAACAAGCCATATTAAAACAGACGGCAAATGCATACAAAAAGGTTACAATCATGCAAAACAAACAGTCCCTGACTTCGTACAATGTCAAATATCAGGTGAGACAATTTATTACCATCACATGTTGTTAATGCATCTAAGCACATGGAAACTGAAAAATTTGCACCTAGTGCACTGAGGTGTGTAATGTTTTAAGACAAACAAAAACATCAAGGTGCAGTCAGGAAACCCATGAGGTGGAGGTGGTCTAATCTGGATGGTGAATCAGTCCAATGAGATTAAACTCAGCAGGAATGAGGGGAATCCTGATATACTGTGTTCTAGTCTAAGGCCTCCTAAATGAAAGGATGCCAGCCTCACTACAAGGTGAACAGGAGAAGATGGATTTAGCCTTAGTTCCTACCTGCTTATATTCAATATTTTGTAGCTGGGTTTGCTGCATTTCAATCTCATTTTCTGCCACATTAATGACCCTCTCAAGTAGGGCTGGGTGATATGAAGAAAATCTAATATCACAATGTATTTGGGTTATAATCGCGATACATGATATAGATTACGATATTTTCAAATTACCTTGTGCATAAAATTGCATCGATACACTCATTCAAACTTTTGGTTTCAAATTTTTGTAATATTTTATTTTAACCAGCTCAAAGCTTTTCTCAAATAATGCTGCCACATTATGTCTTTCCGTGTCGGTATTACACCTTTAACAAAATCCCAGCAACCAAACAGGAAACAAAGCAAAAATACACAATACGAAATACTATGGAAAAAATAAACAAGGGCTCTTTTGTGCATCATAAAAAAAAAAATGCAGAATGAAAAAAGAAATTGACCTCATATTACAAAAACAAAAGTTGAAATGCTGTCCAAAAATTGAGCATATTAAAACTATTTGTATTGATCTTTATGTGAAAATTAAATGTGAACATTACAAAGTTTAAAAAACCCCTGCAAAACCTCGGAACACATCACAGGTATTATAGTATCTAAAAAAACATTTAAATCATGTAATATATAGCGTCTGGGATTTCCCGCCATTTCTTCGTTTTACTCTCATATGGGAACCCTTTTTTTAAAGTACGAGGTCAACGTCATCAGCTTCACAGCCGGTTTTATTTAATGTTTTAATTGGTGTGCGTGGAGACGATGACATGCAGGGTTTACAGCATTCTTCATTTTGCAGCGGATGAGCTTTTAGGTGGTGGAATAAATTAGTGGTACTGCTACCTTTTGCCTTACATATTACTGCCTTTTGTTTGACGTCCTCGGCATGAAATCTAAACCGCTGTCGTATATTGCTCAGCTGAAATACAGGCTGTCGCCATATTTCTTTTGCTGGTTGCTGTAGTGTGCGTACTGTGCAGAAAATAATCCTGTCTGGAGGAGGGGTTTATGATGCATTCAGATTGTGTGAGAAAAAATGAAACTTAGTGATATAGATGCAGATGGATTAATGTCATCATGCATATTTGTACTCGATGGTTGTGATAGTCATTTTAATTATTGTGTGTGGGGAAACTAGAGATATATCAAGCATATTCGACATTCGATGGAAGGTTTAACAGCCAATCAAAAAGATGTGGGTTTAAATTAGACTCTGATAAAAGTTTCTCTGCAGCGGAAAGCTGGAACGTATCACAAATTAACACATATTTGATCATATGGGACACCCAAATGCTCTGCAGAGTGGTTAATTCAAAAGAAAGCTGCTTCCTCCACAGCCCTGCCTGTCTGATTGATATAAATCAAACAAGATTATTGCATTAATAAAAACATAGCTAAGCTACATATTTCAGTTGGAAGCAGTGGTTGGAATGTTGTAGTTTCTCATTAAAGTTTGCATTGTGCTTCTCTTATGACCCAAATATTGAAAGCAGCTCTTTTGAAGTTTTGATTTGCTTTATTCAAGATATCAAAATGATTTTTTATATATGTTGATGCTCCATGTTTGCTGCACTTCTCAAAAACTCCCCATTGTCCCCCAATGAGACCCAGAGTGCTGCAGCCGTTTTTTTTTTACATGATAAACGACAATTAAAATAACGTTGAAGAATTTTTTTTTTAAACATGAGCAAATAAAACTAAAATATTTGCTAGGGGGAAAAAAAATCAACTTCTGTCTGATCTATCCCATGCTGCCCCCCCTCCTACACCAGCTGGTGGTCTAAATTATGTCTCAGACTTTGATGGAAAAGGCACCAAGAATTGGCTGGAGAAAGAGGAGACAGTGAGATGAGTGGATAAATAGAAATCTCATTATTAACCTAATCAGAAAGAAACCTTTGCAACTTGGCCTGTAAAGCTAGATTTAAATGCGCTCTAACTTAACGTCTTTTACTGACATTCATTTCTCTTAAAGCTGTAGTTTCCTAACAAAGTCGCTGAGGAAGGTTGGTGAATGACTGAGAGGGATAGAAACAGAATGAACCTTTGGGGTTTTTGTAGAATTTTTAAATTAGAATAGATGTAGCAGGCTGACAAAGACATGAGAAATGATCCCATGTTCAGCCTGCTACATCTATTCTAATTTGAAAAGTTCTTTGATTTGAAGCAAAACTGTTTTTTTTTTCTAAATGATGTTCATATGTTATATGTCCAGATTGAGGGGAAATATACTGTAAAACCTTTGTGTAGAAAAAACGGTTTTATCTGACTTGTAAACTGTTGATTTATTTTCCTTTAGTAGGACAAAATTAAGCTCTTTTAAAAATGCAGAACCTTGATTTGTTTTTGTTTTTTTCTCCATACATTTCATCATTGCTGTTTTGTTTACTTGGCTAATTAAAGTGAAACGGTTCAGTTTCAGGCCTTCCTGACTCAGATCAACAGCTCCCTAGTGGACTCTAACATGCTGGTGCGCTGCATCGTCCTGTCGCTGGACCGCTTTGAGAGCCAGACTGAGGATATCAAAGGTAACACTGCATACCTTTATTGGACCAGATTTTATCTTTAGACCCTGGTTAAGATCTTTTTTTAATGATCAGAATGCAGTAATAGTTTTACGATGATGTTTGTCCTCTCTGTTTCCCCTTCAGTAATGGAGGTACTGTCTGAATGCTGCCTGTTGTCCTACGTGGCCAGAGTTGAAAACAGGCTGTCCTTCCTCTTCCGACTTATCAGTATCATCAACGTACAAACACTGACACAGGTGGGGTTTTACTTTCACATCATATGTGCACTGATGTATAAATGTTTGTTGTTTTATCTTACATCCTCCTTGCAAATTGCTGCAACTGTCACAGCTGCTAAATTCCAGAAACTCGGTCAGGTCTCATCATCAATGCGCTGTCCAGCAAAATAGTCTTTGAAAATTTTTTATTTGTTTTCATACCAGTAAAAAGCCTAAGGGGTGGGATTTTCTTTGTAGATCAGTTTCTTTCGTTCATCTCAGTCTTCAAACATTTAGCTTTTGACTTCAGCAAGCGTCTTTCTTCAGAAATGCTGTCATCGAATGAGGCTTATTATTCAGGCTCATAAAGGAGCATCAAACCACCATCAGGGCGGATGATTGATGTGTGAAGTCTTGATTTGCTCGTGATCAAACAGGCAGATAACTTCACAATGCCTCCTTTAAGGTGTCAGTCTGAGGCAGCATAGATTTCTGCTTCAGAACAAGAGACTGGATTGCTTGGAAGAATATTGGTCTCTTATCTGTTTCTATATCCCATTATCTATATTTGAAAAAAAAATTGGTATAGAATTAATAAAAATTAACTTTAATGTAAATCTTTAAAAGTGAGGCATATTTTAATCCAGTCTTTGGAATTAAGAGACACAGTTTTGTTGACCTACTTCCCACTGAGTAACGTTATTGGAATTATTTTCCTCCCGTTTTGTTCTGCAGGAGAATGTGAGCTGTTTAAATACCAGTTTGGTGATCCTGTTGCTGGCCAGAAGAAAGGCTAAACTGCCCTTCTATCTCAACGCCCTGCGGGAGAAGGAGTACAATGAGAAATACCCCGGCTGCCTGCTGAACAACTTTCACAACCTGCTGCGCTTCTGGCAACTGCACTACCTCAACAAGGACAAAGACAGCACATGTCTGGAGAACGTAAGGCGCCGGCGCTCACATTCCCTCTGCACAGATAGATAAATGATTCCAGGGAAAAAACTCAGTCCAGCCTGGTTGGTTAAAACCCTGAAATTCATTACTGAGTGAGATGTGACACAGCCATACCCCCACTATAAAAAAAAAATGCTTTGATGTTTAAGCTGCACAAAAAAAAAAAACCTTCCTCGGTTTGCAGTGGAAACTCTGTTGAAATCTTTCCATTTTAAACAGATTAATGTGATACTCTTTAGTCATTAAGTGTTCATGTGGTTTTCAGCTGTTTAGGCTGTTTGTCAAACTCCTCACTGCTTGTGCAATAACCAGTCTGAAAAGTAGGTTTAACTTTCTAGCCTTTACATCTCGAATGTTCCCCCAACAACCTTAGATTAACATGGGAAAGAAAATTAAAAGAACCCAAAATGAAGTTTAGGAAGGAATCAAAATTTCCAGCAGCTTCCTTCAGAAAAGCATCATTAGGGAGCGATGGGACAGAAAAGATCAGAACTATTGTTCTAAGATCGACAGTGTTTTCTAGAACTTTTCTGTTATGTTCATTTATAAATTTACTGTCGGTCGTAGAGCTGCTTTAAACAAATGTTATTTTCAAATTTAGTTTTAGACTTTTTCATGTCATTCAAAATATATATGTATAAAATCAGTTTTAAAACGGCTAATCATGAGAATTTGCTCAGTGATGCCGCTGATATCTGGGCGATTCTTTTATTTTAATCCCCAGAATCGATCCTCAAAGCTTGCCATAAATTACAACCCAGTTCAGTTTAAAGCATGGAAGTTTCTCTTTTTAACCAACGCTGTGCTCGGCTTGCGGTTCTTCAACTTTGCATGTGGCTAAATGAGTTGCTTTATTATTGAGCCTGAGAGAGAACATTCTTTTCTTAATGTCAGCTTTTCTTTTTGGGGCATTGTTTCTGGTGGCCTCTCATGTTTTACTTAATGTTCTAAAAATCTGGAGGGAAAACAGGATTTTCTCCTAAATGCAAAGATCACGGTAATTTACAAACAGACCTTGTTGACACTAATTGCCAGTCCAGAACTGAATCAAAGGCTAATTTCATTCAGTCGAAAACTCAGTTTCTTGAAGGTGCATTAAAATGCCTAAGCACATGATCTACATTAGCATCGCGTTCATGTCTTATTTAACTCTCCCCCCACTGACGTCCTGGACTCTACGGTATCGTTTGTTCTTGGTTGCAGATATTTTCCATCAGTAGTTTGTACAGAACATCTTATCTCCAAAGATCTGCACCGACATATTGAGCTTCAGTCTAACCAACGGATGTCTCGCTGAAGTCCTTTTACAATGGTTACATTTTCAATTAGAAAAAAATAATATTTTTCTTAAATCAACCTCCCAAATTGCAGGATTTTTAAATGTTCATGTAGCTGCTACAGATTGTAGATCAGCAATAAGAATGATTAAGGAAAAAAAAAAAGACATATTTAGAAAGATTTTACTAATAGATGTTTTTAGTTTTTCCCATTTAACTCTGCTGTGCAGAAATTAAACACCAAAGTTGAGCTTGAGTTTACGGTGATTTCAGAGCTTAGAGGCATTTTTAACCACTACTAGAAAAATAACTGAACGCCTTGCATAATATTTACACCTCTTGTCCTGATGCCACAGTTTGAGAAGGTATTTTATTCTTTTTAGATGTTTGACCTGTAGACCTTTGAATGTTATTGCTGCCCCCTAGTGGCAGAAAATGAGCAGTGGCTGTTTGAGAGCAACATTGTTCGTCCTAAATATATAACGTGTTGCCAACCTGTTTCTCCTCCCTAAGTAAGGGCATAAGAGAAATAATTTGTGCTTTCTCCCCTCAGAGCTCCTGTATCCCATTCAGCTACTGGAAGGAGACGGTGTCGGTGCTTCTGGGCTCAGACAGAACTTCTCCCTGTTCCATAGTGAGTTACATTGATGAGCCCTACATGGATCTGGACAGGGACTTGCTGGAAGATTGACCGGCAGCCTGAACTCTTGGAGGAGGAAGGAAGCATGGGCGTCTGAAGCCGAAGAAAACTCCTCTGGGCTGATCCTTCTGGGTGTTTCTGTGGCTACGTTCAGGATTTAAAAACTAGCTGTCTGTACCTTCGCATGGAGGCTTTCATCACACTTGTGAGCAGATATGGAGTCTGGCTCACTGACATCTTCTCACAAAGTTTAAATGCTTTTTATTTGGTTTTTCTCTTTTTTTTTTCTTCTTTGAAATGAGAACTAAAACTTGTAGACCCCGTCCAGATGGTCTAACAGACAATGAGACATTGAAAAAAAAAAAAGACTCCTGCATTGGTGGTTTGCTTTATGTGAAATTCAGATAGAGCCTTTTATATAGCCTATACAGAAATCTATGGGAAAGTATCAGAACAAATTATAACACAAAGAAGAAACAGTTTCTTTCCACTTGGACCTGATTTTGGGTTGGCACAGATTGGCACACATGTGCAGGATGGTGCCGTGTCACAGGCTGCCAGCCTCACTCTCGCACTACTTTATCACTACTGTTGATTTCTTTGACACCACTGCCTCACCTAAGGGGAAACCGATGGTAATGTTGGAGAACTTTCACCTGTTCTGTTTTACCACCTGGCTCTTGTTGGTTGGTGCTTTTTGGTTCCTGCTCTTATATCTTAAAGGATTCCTCTTGCATTAGGAAACTTATATTTGTTTTTCCAGGTTATTTTTTTATTCATTTTCTCAGATCAATGGCTTTTAGCTCTGGTTAAACTGTAGAAATTAAACGTTGCACAGGTTCATTCTTTTTATCGTTAAATATATATAAAAATATAAACTCATTTGTTGATTAAAAATGTTTTCATTCTCTAAAAGAAATTGTTTCCATGTTGTGAGAGCTGCTTAATAAAGAGAATAAACTATGCAGGTGCTAGTGATCAAAGAAGACTCTTTGTTCCCAAACCTTCATCTGCATCCAAAGCTAAAACTCTAACCGTTATCCGTTCAGTCCAGTTCAGAAGCACAGCTTGATGTTGGGTTCCTGACTGCTGTCATGTTTGACGTGTACACATTTACTCCAGCCTGACTTAACCGTAATACTGATTCCTTCAATACTTCTAATCAGGCATCAGGATCCATCCTATAGTGTCCAACATTTCTGTCCCTGTTTTAGAACAGCTTCCCTATCTCCTAATGCTGCCACCACCGTGCTTTAGCGTAGGACTAATGCTTTTGATCTCCCCTGACCAAAGTATCTTGTAGAGGTTTTCTCTACATGATGTAAAACAGGAAGACTGCAGTGGGCTTCCTGTTCCCATCGGTCATAAAGGTTGATTGAACACGGCTGAAGGAGATGTCTTTATAATCCCACTTCAAATGTCTGCATGATTTTCTCCTGCCTGCTTTGATCCTTTTGTCATGTTTTTTTTTTTTCTTCTAATCTCCATAGTTCTTCACAGAACGGCTGGATTCATGCTAACAAATTACTCGTAGATCGGCTGGCTAACAATGACATCGATTGGTTGCAGCTGACTCAATTTTCCTCAGCATCAGAGTAAAGATGGTTATGTATATTCTGACTTTTTAGGTTGTCGTATGTAAAGATGAATAAAAACACCTTTTCCTTTTATCTAACAACTTTAAAAATGGCTGTAACAGACTTGGTTAAGAAAAGTCAGGCTGTTTGACTCATCATACTCTAACAAGAAAATACATCTCCACCTTCAATGAGTTGCTTCGATTAAGAGGTCGTTAAATCAAGTTGATCCAACTTAAGTTTTTTAGTAAGTTGCAGAGTTAATTAAACTAAGTTGGGCAAATTTGATTAAATTCCTTTTTGCCAATTAAAGCAATTTAAATTGGAGCTGCCTTTTTCTGCAACGTGTTGTTCCCGAGGTTGAACATTGAGGTGCTACAGAAAGCAACAAGTACAGGATGTAATAAAATGTTAACATGGAAAAATGTTGAAATTTCATTTTCATCCGTTTGCGTTTTAGCCACACCTGGAACCAAGGTTAACCTCTTATCCTCTGGCCCCACTTTTAATGGTCATATCAAAGGTTTTGACACAAAATAAAAAGTCAACTTGAGAATCTTGCTGAACAATTTCCAACAAAAAAACAAAGTCATGATTTTTAATCATAAAATCTTTATTTGGGCGTGTCTGCAGTGATGAAAGGTTTGGTGTTCCGCTTTGCATCCCTCGGCCAACCATGATGCACCGGCTGGATATTAGCAGCGGTGTCCACAGCACCATATGAGACATCACATGAGAGGCCTGTGTGAGTTCATTTTCAGCAGAGGATCACATCCAGTCTCGTCTAAATTTAGTTCCTATAAGCCTGCTGGCTAATTTTAAAAGATTCCTCCAAAGGTCATACGCTTCCATTCTGTAGCATCCTGAGCCGCTTTGTAGACCAATTTATCCTCATCAGCCCCGTCTTTGATAAGAATAAACCGCATTAGATGAACACACCTTAGAGGTGAACTATTCTGTTTGGTTAGAAAATTGATCTAAAAATCACCACACTTGGCACCATGGTCGTCATCTCATAGTTTTTCAGTTTACTCCATAATGAAGCCGTGGTTCCTTGTAATGGATCTTCCTGGTTTTTATGGAACACTACTGTGGATTTCCTGGTTCTCTGTTGGAAGCTGAGGGGTGGGACGATGAAGATTTTGGTTAATTTTTTCAAGATAGCTGAAGGTAAACTGAGGTTATATTTAGAACATTAGCTGAAGCTTACAGTCAGGCTATTTTTTCAAGGCTTTGGCCTCTGTTGGAATCACGGAGATGACATCTTAGAAAGCCTTTCCTCTTAGTCTCATGGTGAATCCGTCCCCCATCTCCTCCCTCAGCTTCGTCTCGCCTCAGCTTCAGGAACAATTCACACGTAGCCTCACTAAGATGCTCTAGAAGCTTTTACAGTCAGTCCATCTCAAAGGCCAGAAAATCTCCATCATTTCATTAACCTGCAGGGTCTCCAGTTTTTGCTCAAGCCTGCTGAGGTAAAACATCCAGTAAGTCAAAATGATTTAAATTTGCAAACATGGGATATACAGTCTACGTACCCATCCGAGTCTTATAGTAGCCATCTGCTCCTCATCCTCTGCGGGGGTCTGCTGCTTCCTGCTGAGGAGCAGCTTCTTCTCCAGCTATTTCCACCCGACCCTGACCTCCAGCTTTCCGCCCCCTTTCTCCTCCAGAGAGATTAGCTCTTGCTCAGATGCAGCAGTGCCCAACAGGCGTTTTACTTTTAAGTTCTTTGAAGACGCCGCCGACGGTCCAAAAAGGGTTGCTTTGTGGGACATTTCTGGAAATAAAGAAATTAAAGCAATTAATGGAGATTTTTGATTAAAGCTATTCTTCTTCTAGCACCAGATACTATGAGGAATTAAAAAAACAAAGTGTTTACTAGTTTTAAACGTAGCTCAAAATTAAAAATGATTTTTGCAAAGAAGAAAACACATTTTTCTAAAACTATTGGAATATTTGTTCCTTTATAATTTGGACGTTTAATTCCAGAAAGCTTAATTTTCTATAATTCTCTATAGTGTTGATGAAAATAATGGTAAAATGATGCATTTGAAAGGACCTTTTCCAGGTTAAACTGATACTACATGGTAGTAAATCAGTGGGAACCGTAAAAAGCAAGTACATGGTCATATGTTTTTTTTTTCAGCTTGGTTTTTTCAATTTGATTAAAGCCCAAATCCTTATACTAAGTAGAATTGATTTGGAAAGTCAACAGGCCAGAGATTAGATTTAAAATTTGTCAGCTTAAAAAATCTGGAGAACAATTTAATGATCAAAGGAAATAACAGATTTAACTTTCCGAACCATATGACAGCTCTCAATGTGTGATGCTGTCCAAAATTAATTTTAAACTGGTGATATGATTATTTAGTAAACATATTTTATTAAATAAATGTCTTGCTAAATTAAATTGAACGTGCACCAAAAATTTGTGAATTAAACTAAGAAATCAGATTTGTCTGATTGAGGATTTTCTCTAAATTGATGCAAAGCAAGAACTTGGATTCCTTTTTTTTATTTTAGTAATTTGATATAGAAGAGAGGATAATCAGTTGGAACTGTAGGGACACTATGACAGAAGGGGTCAATTTAAAATCCTGTTCAAACTGTCCAGCACCTTGGTGGCAGCATCATGCTGTGGGTTTTTTCACTGATGGTTGTTGGGTTGGATCACACCAAATGGGTGAGATAATGGGTTGAAACGTGGACCCCTGGACTGACGCTCATTCTAAGTTAAACACATGCTAACATTGAGCATATAGAATCATCCCAGGTAGGATTAGGCAGACTGAGCTGAAAAGCTGCATAATCGAGCATAAACTATCGGCACTAAGCTGAAGGGTGGTCAAAAATCCAGTCTGAATTATGAAATGACTTCTCTGCAGAGTTTTGATGGGCATTTATCCACTTTGAGGTTAGGTGTGGGTAAATATAGTCTTCCCTTTAAGACAGTTTGCATTTTTTCTGAAACGCAGTGCAGCTTTATCTCGCATTGGGCAGTTCAAAAAGGCCCAAATGAACAACTTTCCTGCCAGGGATGAGTTGGTATAAACTTCTGACTGGTATTGTAACTAAAAACAGGCCTCTCTGTGAAAACAGCGTCATAATATCCAACCAGGCTGTTAAAGGAACTTTATTTTTAGTTTAAAAAGATGCCTGCAAGTAGGTCAGAGACTTTCATCCGGGACTTCCCCGTTTATTTATTGCCTTCTCCTTGGTGCCCGATTTTTGGCTGCAACCCGCTCCTTCATATCTAATCCTACAAATGAAGTCATACGCCCATAGCTGGTTTTATGTGAAGACAAACAGAGTTCGTGGATTGATTTGATCCCAGCTGGAAGGACTCTCACAGCCCTAAATAGGAACCTAGAGTATATTGCTCAAATCTTCCTATTGAGGGCTGGAGAGGCTGAGGTGAATGAAGGAGGGGGAGCTGATTACATTTCTAACATGGCTCAGCATTGGGAGCCCCTCAAAGGTGAGAGTTTGTGGTTATTTAGGAACCAAAGCTCTCTGTCGGACAGGCGGCTTTAATCCTCCGTCACCCACCACTCATCCCATCAATGTGCCCGCTCAGAAGTACAGGCGCTGTGGACAAAAGGGGCCCGGGGCCATCGGGCATCCAGGGAGGGGTTAGTATTTTTAGGGAGGGCCCCGAGCAGCTGCTGCTTGACACATGTCAGCACCTGGCTCTGAGGACACCATCCGCATTGTCTGAATTAAGAAAGAGCAGAGAATGGACGAGACCTGTGAGAGTAACATGGGCGAATGGGAGCAGGGTTCTTATCAACAACGGGGCCCACACACATGCCGGGTGACCATACAAGGACAAGCACACGCCTCACACACGCCAATGACATTGCCCTTGCATGCCAGTCATACTTTCAGCAGGAGAGTGAACGCAAAGGTGTAGAGTATCACTGGCGGCTGAGCGCGGCGTTATCAGAGAAGCAACTGCAGCGTGAGGCCGGCCTCGGAGCGGCAGGTCAAGGACTTCCCTAAAGCGTTAGTAACATTAACATCAAGACCGTTTACAACAAAGGGATGGAAAACATGAATCTTTAGCATTGACATCCTGCAGCTCCTCTTTATGAAGAGGAAAACATAAAAGGAAAGGAAGGAGGAAAAAAACTGAATAAATTCTGAATTACTTTAATGAACATGCAAAGATTTATTCAGTTATTTTGTGAATGTCTGCTGGGTTAAATTAATGAATTTCTCAGGAATATACTGAACTGATATTTTTTAAAACCCAAAGATGCTGATAAAATGGTACTGCAACAATCAGAAATTCTAATTTAATTAATAATTAACACTACTTAAGGAATGTTTACTAGTATTTTATGCTGATGATTTACTTTCTAAACTTAGATATTTATTGAGAAAAATTTTCTACTTAAATTAAACATGCATCAGTCATCGTATCAAGTACTAAGAAAGCAGATATTTCCTTAATACATTAAAAGAGAAGTTTGTGTCTGAATTGATGCAAAGCCGGAACTTTAATGGCTTTTAAATTGTATCAATAATTTGATAATGGCTGAGATATATTCCTCCAAAAAAGTGAAGTAAATTGTGTTAATCTTTTAATTTTTCTGACTGATTAAAAACTGTAAAGTCCATAAATGGGCTGCATGTTCTCCCCTTACTGTTTTTATTTTTTATTTTTTTAAACAAAATATCAGAACCGGTTAAAGCTGGGAGTCAAAGGAAATCGGCATTATCTACAAAATGTCTAATCGGTGCATCTCTACATTAAAAGCTTTGTTGTCAGATGACTTCTAGTTCGCAGGTTACTGAAAACTCATTTCGTCTAACCTCTCAAATTTCCCCTGCCTGTGCTTCCAGTCAGTACGGCTGTTAACGACATCCAGGGAGGCTGCTTAGATCTCTGATCATCTCAGTCTCGTTATTCTGCAGAGAAAAAGTGTCACAAATGAACAAAAATAAATCCAACTATATGAAGTAAAAAACAAACGCCAAATAAGTCATTACATTCAAACTGTTGTTTCGGAACTTCCTGACGTTGAGGAGAGCGAAGCCAGCACAGACTTAAAGTGATGTTCATGTGAACATTGCCCTAAACATCACTGCAAGTCTTAACTGCCTCCGGTCCGACTGATCGATGATGATGATGATCATGAATTCCCCAAGAAATCCAAAATACTGACAGACTCAAAAATCATCCCAAACACTGAAGCACAATCAGAGTGAGCCTCACCTTGTCAAAGTAAAAATAAAGATGCCTTCTTCACTGATCTGCTTGGTTAAAGCCTGAAAAAGGAGAAATTAAATGTAAAACTGTTTTCTTTAAGCCTTTAGAAAGAAAGCACACATGATCTATTTTTCTCGAAAAAACAACTTATAACTAATACATTTTTGCAAGACAAAAATAATCTAGCAGCTCTAAACCAATAATTTTTTTTCTTTGATGGACACTTTTTGTACTTTTTACAGAAATTATGTTCCACATGATGCACAGCTGCTCTAAAGAGCAGAGGCTTAGGTACAGATCCGATAACTGATCAGAGAGACAAAGTCTATCATAATTATAGATTATAATATATATTATTGACCAATGCATTAATGAACATGTGTTTATCCTGCAGACCCACATAAAGAATAAAATTAACTTGAAATGTAATGCAAAAGAGATAATAATCAGACAAATGTTACTGTAGATGTTTTCTTCTTTCTCTCTTACTAATTAGGACCATATATTATGACATATTAGATCAAAAAGATCGTTTAAAATCCAGAAAAACTAGACATGAAAAAATTTGCTCTGACTATATTCTCACGTTTGCTTTCATTATTATGCATCATCTCTTATAAATAAATACAAATTAAAAATACCATACCATGTTAAAATAGTTTCTCTATAGTAACTTTTTTTAAGGATTATAATTTCTAAATAAATTAACTCACAGTGCAGATCGCCGGGGAGTATAGTTCAGGTCAGACAGAAATGTGGTGTTTCTCCTTCAACGGTTCACCTGCTCCACAAGCCAGTCTCCCTCATCCTCCCTAAGAAGAGAGAAGTTATTCAAATCTAGTAAGAAAAAGATGAGTTCTGTGCAAATGAATGCTAATTGTACTTTAGTCGGTTTCCTCGATTTCATTTTGTGTCGGAATGTGGAAACCAAACAGTTAAAGTAGTGTTGATCTAGAGGTGTATTCTGTGTATATTTGTTGGAGCTTATAATGTTTTCAAATATCTATATGTGTGTGTGTATAAACTTTTAGGAAACGGATAGAAGAGCACATTTCTGCTTTCCTTATTTTGCATAATAACCTTGCTATATCCTCTGTTACTTTAATGGTCTTGTTCTCCAAAGTGCTCTATGTAAAATCATTGTAATATTTCAATACACATTAATCAAGCGCATTTGGTTTTTTTTTCTTATGTTGTACATTTTCACTTACAGTACATAGCTTTGTGTGAATCACCATGCTTCAGTTGACGTATTAACACCTGATTTTCCCACCGAGAAACAATAATGGTCTATTCTATTTGATTTTGCCGGTTATTTGCAATAATCTCCTCTTTGAGTCATAATATGTGTGAAATTGAAAAGTTTATTTTAAATAATGAGATGCATAAAGACAAGCTTTAATTTGAATGCAATAAAAAGGAACATTGTGAAAGAACAGACTTTTAAAAGCTCTGTGTTATGGGAAGTATCTTGCAAAATGAAAGGTTGAAGAAAGCAAAAAACAAATGTTAGGAAAAATGAAAACGTGGAGTCACATCAAACTGTTTTTAAATAAAGGAAACAATGTGATAGAAGATGACCCCACTGGAGGGATGAGTATTTCTAAAGGATAAAATTACATATTAAAAACCATTAAAATAAAATGAATTGCAGGAGGTGGTGAGCAACCCTGAGCAACCATTTCTTTTTGGCAGATTTTTTTTTTTGGTTGCTTCTTTGAAATGTAAAAAACCATAGTGCACATAAGATGCTCCATGCTCCTGTTCTTTTATTCAGTTGTATGTATCCAGTCTTGGCAGTTTAGTCAACATTATGGTGGGTCGGATTGTCTTGCAGTGTCAGGATGAATTTACTACACAAAAAAGTTTATAAAACAAGATAAACCTCTAGTTAACCAACTGACCTAATATAACTATTGTCCCAAAATGCCAAATGTGGTTCAGACATCAGAAAACAGACGACATAACCAGAACAAGAAGCAAATATTCACTCCATCGGTGCACATTTAATCTAATAACTGCACCCTCTTCCACATCTACATGCTCTGTCTGTATGTTTGCATTAAATTGGTGTTTTTACTTACTGAACAGAAAACTCCTTTCAGAGCAGTGGCTCCTCATATCCTTTGCATCCACAGTCACAACGGAAGAGATCAGAGGAGCTCTAAGGAGAAACATGACATCTGATTATTGTGATACGTGACCCGAAACCGTTCTGCAGCCTGACATGAGTCCAGCTCACATCTGATCTTTGTCATTTAATCCTGCTTCTGAGGGGAATATGGAAACACTGAGGAAGGGATAACAGGGACACTCACAGGGATCGTCCAGGGTCCTCTGCTCAGATGAGGCTGTGTCAGAATGGCCCTGTCTGTGGCAGAGCTCTCCACTGTGGGAAAGCAGACAGAATAAAGGAGGATGAGGAAATACTGATGGATAAACGCAGCACAATGGACATTTACCCACTGAGTTCATTTAGTTTTAGTTTTAATGTCCCCTGGTTCTTCAGGGTTCCAGCCTTAATTCTTTTAAACCTAAACGCACAGCAGAGGGCTTTGCTTTCAAATAAGATGATTTTTGAAACAGCAATTGTAAAATAAGTTTATCTGGAACTTTTAAGTTAGTTTTTCAAGTTCTTAATTTTAAATTACATATAAATAGAATAAAAGGTTATATGAGGCATAAAGTGATTCATTTATATAAACTTAACATATACATAAAACGTGGACAACATAATCTGCACATATATTGTTTTTTTTATTTTAAATAATTGCAATTCTTTTTTACAATAATATCCATTGCATCCTTTTTAGGGATTTTAATTTGAAGAACTCTGATATAAATATTAAATATCTCATTTCAATCTTTGGTAGCACTATTCAGACCAAAACGATAGAGTTAAACACGTATAAAACTACTAACTAGGCCCAATAACTAGTAGTCTCCCTTTGAGGCCTACCGTGAGAGATACGCCTTCAGAGGATCCACTTGGATCCACTCCCCCAAACTTCTCCCACGTGGAGGCCAAGTGGAGAAGCCTAGAGCCAGACACGGGTTGTGGAAATCCTTTGCTGAGAAAACAGCTCTGAGTGTTCAGGCCTTGGACAGCTGGAGCGGCTTTGGAAAGGGCCGGGCAGCTTGTGCGCACTGAGCGCATGCCCTCCATCACCAACTGAAATGGTGCCATAAAAACGTAAAACCAAAACAAAAACGCCAACTGTTATTTTAAAGGATCAAACATGATTCTGAATTGTTGAACTGATCATAAAACACACAAACAAAAACAAGAAAACCCGCGGCCTGTCTTCGCGCAAAGCAAAACGCGTAAAACTGGAAGCGTCCAAACAGCGCCAAGACGCAGCGCGCTCAGTGACACCTCCTTCAGATGTGTCCCGCTTTATAGTCTGCTCCTCAAGGTCACGATCAGTGGACATCTGTCCCTCATTAGCATATGCCACCTCCTCCGCAGCCCATTGGTGCGGAGCCTCTGTCTCAATTGACACAAAAGGAAAGCTACGTTTTTGTCATAGCGCTAACCCCAAGCCGGCTATTTTTGTATCCCAGCTATTCCATGTACTATACACACTGGGAGGGAGTGGGAGAGAGCTGGGAATTGACCTGAGAGCATCTCAGTAAGAGAGGATTTATCTTTTTTTTCCCCCACTTTAACCAGGCATCATTCTCATTTTAGACAATGATCTGGATGAGAAACCTCTGGAAGTTTCATCCAGGAGGCTTAGAGCCCCTGAAATGCTGCAGCTCCTAAACAAACATGAGGTTTGACTTTGATGCTGTGGGCCTGCTGCCCTCTGAGTTACGCTCCAGCAGGTCTGTGATGTCAGGAGCTGCTATTGTGTGGCTGCAACCTTAGAAGAGATTATTTCAGGAGCTGTGTGGCATTAAACATGTTACTATAAATACACTGTGTTTTATTAATAGAGGGAAACATGGCATGAGGCTCCTGAATCACTGCAAGGTAAAGTCAATACCATAAAACACCCATTTTACAACCATCAGCAGAGGAATTATTAATGTATTCTATTCACATTTGTTCTACTTATCAGCAAACCAAAGAGAGACATTCTGCTGCTTCAGCAGCAGTTAGTCTAACACATAGATCTGAGGAAATTTCACTTCAACAGAGACACATGTAACATTTTCGGCCATAGTTGCTGTAAATGTGTGTATCCAGTTTTTGCTCTGACCTTCAGCGTCGGGGGGGGGGAGGTTGGTGCCTGCTGTGGGAGCCGGGTGAGAGAGTGGGAGGGAAGAGGACCAGAGTTTCTCAGAATAGACAAAGCCAGAGTCCAGCATTCCTGATAGGGAGACTGGTTCTGATGCGCGTACATGCAAACTGGGCCAGAACCAGTCTGGACTCCTCACAAACACCATAAATGCTCTCAAAAGCATCGCTCCCACTTCAACTTTAACTTTTTGCTACATTAAGACTTCATACCTCTGTGTATTTTATAAGGATTTCTTGTGGCAGACAAACATAAAGGAGGATAATTGTAGAGCAGGATGAAAACAACACTTTTTTTTCTTGATTACAAGAAATTACTGGAAGGTTTGGTGTTGGTTTGTGTTGGATTCCACTTACCGTAGTTGAACCACCTTATGTTCTTGGTTTGTCTCTACAAGCTTTAGATCTATAGAGACTACGATGTAGAGCTGAGAGCATCTATGAACATCAGTTTAATGTGCTACTACAGGTTTTCATTAGAGTTAAAGTAAATAGATTATTCTAAAAAGTGATCCTAAACCTCATATGATACTTTTCACTGGGAAGATTTAGTTTTCAATTTATTTCTATTCAACAAGAAATTTATTTCTGAAATATAAATTAAACAAATATTTAAACATGTAATAAAAGTGAAAATGATGTAAAATAATTCAGGTTTTAATTTACAGTTGATGAAAAAATGACCAATGGAAAACTATTCATACCCCCTTAAAAAACGAATGGACAAAAAAAAAAAAAAATCCACTTCATCAATCAATATTATCTTATCATTTCTAACCAACTTTCTGCTCTTTTTTCGTTGGTACTTTGACGATGAGCTCCAGGTCTGCGAAGTTTAAAGACCTCTTTGATTTAGGGTTTTTCTCTCCCTTTGCAGAATAATTTTTGTCTGATTTAAAGACTCTGACTCAGTGACTTCTAAAGGTTTACAGATTTAACTTGGTGTCAAAATAAATAAGTCAGAATAAATTAGATAAACGTACACCTAAATCTGCCAGGAGTCGGAATAATTTTGACCTGAACTGAAGTTGCCTTTTTTTCATACCAGTCTTCATTAAAGGCCAGATTTGTGGAGATTATAAATGATAATTAATCTCTGCAGCTCTTCTAGAGTCACCAGAGATTTCTGAGCCTTTTCTCTGAATAATGATCTTCTTGTCCCGCATGGATTGTCTTTGTATGATGAAAGTCTTTTCAAACTCTCACTAATTTCATTTCAGATGATAAATTGATCAGTCTGTAAGATATTAGTTTTTATTATTTTAAAGGCTAACCCTGCTGAGAATGTCTTCCACATCTTTCTCCTTACCGTCCTGTTGTTCTTTGGTTTTCCTGATTCTGTTAATTTACTTTTTAAGTCAAAAGCACACCACACTTTTCAGATAAATTTTTAAATAAATAAAATAAAGCCTGTATTTTTCTTCATCCTTTTAGTGCTAATACTCTGCTCCATGCTGTTCTGTTATAAAAAGCATGGATGTTTGTGTTTCATCACAAACCCTAGTTTAACAAACACTTTAGCAGAGGGTGGTCATCCTGTTTGACGCTGTTATCTGTTGCCGTGGCAGCCAGAGAGGTGTTGCCGTGATGGCTGCAACTTTTCTTGGGCATCAGTTAGATAGAGCGGGCCGGGATCTATTCTGGGACAAGGGTCTCTTCAGGGAGGCAGAGGCTGGTTTGTGTACCGTGTCACTTGTTGCTTAAACGACTGGCATGCTGATAACACGCAAGGAGGAGACCAGTCCCAAACTCCCCAGAGCTGCTGGCTTTAAATAAGTCCACAACCACAACCCCCCCGCATAAATACACACACCCACACAAAGAGAAGGATGAGTGCATGCAATGCTTGCATCGTCCCCCCCTGCACATCTCTCTGCACTGCTGCAGCTCCCTGCAACAGCTGACCTCTCTGAGCAGCAGCTCCCTTTACTGCTCCTAGAAATCATTTCTGTTCCCTGTTCTACATTACATCTAACTGTTGTATGCTGCCGTTTTACCTTAACAAGCGATGTTTTACAAGCAGATATGACCTGCAGGCCTCAGAATCTCTGGGCTGAGGCATCAGGATTGGTGCGCCGACATTTTGCGGATGAACAAGAGGTGAGCTGACATTTTGAGCCTCATGCAGGAGGTCAGCCACAGCTGTTTAAGCCACAGCTGTTTAAGGTCACAATCTACCGAGAGCATTTATTATCATATAAGCTGAAGGATTGGCATCAATTTAGGATATGAGTTTTAAAATTCAAGCTGATTGTTTCCATCTAAAAACCAAGAATTGTTGTGAAATGTATAATCAATATAACTGATCTTCATTTTTCCCAACATATTTCTTACATTTTTTTATTAATTTGACTTATATTTTATGGTAAAAGAATAACCATGAACCCAGTCAGAGTCCTGTTTTGAACCAGATAGAGAAGATAAAAAATGAATCAATTAATTTACCATGAAATATAAGTAAATTTTATAACTGGTCAGAAATTATAATGTTGGTTATAGAGAAGGATTTAAAATGTTTTCTATATGAGAGATTTTGTTTAAATGTAAATAAAACAAATTTAATTTCTAGGGAGGTTGTTAATTGAATGGGATCGAATAAGAATAATAGAATAGAATAAAAAAGAGGATTTTAATTATCTGCCATAGAAAATTCTCATTAACAATAGGGCTTATCTCCAAAGAAGAAGAACTATAGTGGTGTGACAGTGGCAAAAAACTTATGAAGAACACTAGTTAATTTGGTAAGCCAAAAATGCAAGATTAAAAAAAAAAAACTGCTGTATAGCATAAGGAAAGTTATTAATAGAAAGGACATATTCAGGGGAAGAAAACTGACACAAGTCAAAATATTTAAAAAGGAAAATAGAAGTTAAATTAACCAAAAACCAAATAACAACAAACACATTTAAAACATACACAAACATGTATCCACACAGGCCAAAATATTTACAAAGAGAAAAAGGAATAAGCTATTCTTAACGGAAAAAAAAATAATGGAGAAACAACTTTAAATTATATATAGAAATATATATAAATTATAGCTATGTAAGAATGGCAACGAATGAATGCAGATAGAAGCAATGCTTTCTGGCAACAAGATGAGCTTTAGTTTGAACGTTCTGCATGAAGTTGTTTATGTCTGGGTTCTCTTCGGCTGCTCCAGCTTTCTTTAATAATCTTTGAAATATGACTGCAGGGTTGATATGTCTGTTAGTTACGAGTGTCGCTGTGCATGTCTGTTTATTCTCTGTCTGTGTTACCCCCACCACCACGGTAACACAGACAAACTCTACACTGACACAGAAAATAAAGAAAATACACACACAAAAAATATATGTATGATGACATCTTATGGAAATCAGGTGACTTCTGAATACGGTTGGTTGCAGTGTTTTGTATTTAAAGGCGGCACAGTAAAGGGGACTGGACTCTTATCCTTTTTTATTAAATAAGGATTTAAAAAACAAACACTATTAATTCTGCTTCCCAAATGAAATACAGTGAGGTTTGTGGTTTTGGTTTGACAAAATAAACAACAACTCCATAGATATGGCTAATTTTGTAAGGCACATTTACAGTTTAGATCTTATTAGTAGCAGGATGTCATAAAAGTGGTGATATGTTACACTGAAGTATTTTACATTGATTTTGAAGTTTGGAAAAATTACCTGCAGCGTGATTTGTCAAAGGTAGACGTGGAACACTGATAAAAATGTACTAAAGTTACACGTTTCTGTTTATGAAATATGTTAATAAAAAGATAACTTAAGTTTAAAGCTTGATGCTCTAACGTCACAATATGTGCGAAAAGGTCAAGGGTCTGCATCGGTATGTGAGTAAAGTATAGGACCAATTTAAGATGATGACGGCTTTTAAAGTCAAAACTCTTTTTTCATTTAAAATAAAAAAATAAAATAAAATGATTTAGGGAATAATGAAAATAACAATTTATCCTTCATCAGATTTCTATTCTTAATTTTATCCAAAAGCTGTTTAATAAGAGAGATCAGTGAGAAGTAGTTAGTACTTTTATTTCATAATGGCATACATATACAGAGAGCGTTTAGACGTTTGTAAACACTTGATTTGATTTATTTTATTTCTGCCTCTTCCTCGTAGAACCCTACAGCTTCCTCACGTGGTTCCTGCTTTCTTTCAACCTGTAAAGCGTCTGTTTTCGATTTCCAAAGGTTGCAGTTTTATTGCTGTAGTGGTAACCTAAACTCGGAGGGGAGAAGCAGAGATTCATTTTGGATCAAAGCATTCATCGCCAGTGGATATTTCTGTAATCGCTTCATGCCTCCCCACAATACCTTGCAGCAACTGTGTGGGCTCAGGTCTTAGCCACCAGCTCAGCGGAGTGGAGACGGACAGACGCGTGGCACAAACACACTCTAAAGCCCCAATCATTCCCCCTCCCCTTTGCCCTCTATCAGCCTCACATACAGGCAACAGTGCCGCACAGCAGACTTAATCAGTCTTTTAGCAGTTGAGGGGTTTGGGGCCTCTGACATTGTGCTCTGGCTCCAGACAATACCCCATCTCTCATTGTGCTAAGTTGTGGTGCGGGTCAGAGGACCTCAGCCTGCGTGGCCAGCCCTGCCCTCGGTATGCATGGCAGCCCTCAGCTGTCCGTCTATTTCAGGAGCATGGAGGCATACCTCGGCCCAGCTGGGGCATCAGAGACAATGGACACACGGCCTTATCCAAACAGAGGCCCGCAGACAATCTGACGCACTCCAGAACCCCAGCACTGCCCCGCTGCAGCAGCTCTACTGTCCAATTAAAATAAAGAAAAGGGTTAACAAGGCTGCAGAGCCTCTTAAACATATAACCCATAAAGTGCACGCCTCGTCGTTTAGAGCCCATGATATTCTGGAGAAGCTGCAGAAATCCACAGCTCTGCTGACGTTGTCTGCTTTCAAACCTCTCTTCGACAGACTTTTCTTTTAATGGAGTCACTGCAAATAGAAATATACAATTAAAAACCTTTTACAGTTGACTATAAGCCATGTAAGGGACACGGACAAACACAGCGCTGAGGTCAGAAATTAACGTGCAGAACTACAGCAGCGGCGGCTAGTAACTAGTTACATCAATCAGTTGAATTTACTTTAGTACAGTTTTGAAAGAGTAGTTTTACAGCATTATACTTTTTACTTTTACTTGAGTACAAATATGATACAGTATAACTTCTCATACTTAATTCAAATTTCTTGATACACTATCCATTGTGAGCAAGTTCACTTAATGTAAAAGTTTGTTTTAAACAAATATTCACCACAAAAAGACAAAAGGCTCATTAGTTAAACATTATTTTCCATCTTCTGAGTCTGCCGTGCCATTTGGAGGTTGAGTAAACAATAAATAAACACTTTACTGTAATTTTACCTATTCTAAATACTCCATTGATTTTGTAAGTTTTTTAAACAATCTGCTTTTAAAAGGTGTTCACTACTTCTATTTTTTTTTAATCTAATTACTTTATTTTTACTTATTTGAAACACCAGAATTTGCATTTTACATATTTTGTTCATTTTTACATAATTTTGTAATCAGTTATAATGATCATGGGTGGTAAAGTAGATCAGTTACTCAGTACCTGAGTAGCCTTTTTACCAAAAACTGTTTTACTTTTACTTGAGTATAAAAATATGATGAAGTAGTGCTAAAGTATTGGGTACTCTGGCCAGCTCTGCTGATATGTTCTAGTTCAAACCTAAACTCAGCTGAGAATTAGCAGACAGGCTTGTAAATTGCTCTTCACTGATTTCTCCATCTAAAGCTGCTTGAAATGTTTAACCCTATAGAATTGCAGCTGCAATTCCAATTAAAAGTGGTCAGAAACATGCTAAATGAATATACGAAACGCACTTTCACTGAAAGTCATATAGCAGTTTACTTTCAGCTAATACTTACCTGCTTTCTGTGACTTGAGCTCATAAAACTCCAATTAAACATTTCAAAGTTTGAGGCAGTAACAAAAGCTTAATTTTTAAATAAAATATTTATTTCAAGTCAGTTCTTGCTTAAATTTCTAGATACAAATCCAAATCATAGTATTAAAGGATTAAAGCTGAAAAAGATTTAAACTTCCAAAAATGTATTTTATTAAGTGTTTGCTTCTTGATCAAAATATCAGACAAATCAAAACAAAATCCTCTGAATCCAAAGCTTAGTAGCTTGAGTAAAGTCACTCAGCTGGATTTTAAATAGACTTGGAAGAGAAACTGTTGTAGCTGCTTGGAGAGGTCTTCAGTGGGTGACCCCTAGGATCTGACCGTCCAGATCCTCATAGCTTCATCTAATTTACTGTCAGCAGCTTTTGAGGGCCTGTTAAAGACGCCCAGCGATGCAGGTGACAGTGCACAGCATTTCACGATTAATTGCTGTTTAAACAGACCTGCTGTCACAATGAGAAGCATTTCAGCGGGCTGCCCGGCCGCTCCTTCACAGTTTACTCAGGCTCCGAGCTCTTCTGCATTTCACTTATTTTTTTAAACTCGTTCACAACTACATCAAACTGCATAGATGCACACAAACGCCATTAGCACCTCTGACACACAACACGGCCCTACTGTCGCATGTGGCAACTGCTTGCAGGACATATGTCACACGCTCACGTTGTGGGTTCACTTGAATCTCTTTGTTGGCACGCAGGAACCCAGCAAACGGACGAGAGTCACCTCCCCTGAAACAGGTGGAGACCCGGCCGTGTTCACGTCCATGTAAAGGAGAGAGAGTCCTGACCAGGTTTAATCCTGATGCTGTTAGATCATTTTACTTCTGCCAGATAGAAGCTGAAGAAATTCAATGTAGCCAAAGCAGGATATTTGGCTAAAAAATTATTGTGATTGTTTGAAAGGGCCAGTACACATTAATGAACATTAATCTGTAAACCTGCAGAAGCAGAGCTAAACAAATCCCATACAATCATACAGAATGTAAGAAGAACAACAAATAAATAAATAAATAAAGTACCAATTCAAATTTAAAACAGATATAAACAAAAAATGTAAAAGAGATAAAAGTTGTGTAGAGAACCAGAAAATTTTTTTCCATATATGCAAACAATCATGACTGTTTTGTGCCCATATATCTTTAGCTGCTTATTCAATAAACTGAGGGTTTGCATAGATATAGAACACCTAGAACTAAAGTACTCTATTTGGATGCATGATAAGAGAACAGGGCTAGTCCACAAGCACTTCATCTAAAATTAATTCCACAATCATCTCTGAAACCTGCTATTGTCTAACTCAGATATTTTGTTTTCTCTTATAAATGTCTGTAGTAGAGCAGGAGTTGTTCAGAACTTTAAACACCAGAATAGGATCTGATTATTTATTAATATTTCCCCACTTTAATAAGTAATGTTTTCCTATAATGATAAGTTTTAATTTCTGATCTAAAATTTCATGTTCTTGCCAGCATGTTGTTTAGAAGGGTTGTAATATAGTTTATATGTTGCTATGCTCTACGTATTTGATAAACTCATTGGATTAAAGTACAGTTTAGCTTCTTCAAAAGTTGAGCTATGTTTGATATTTTTATGACTGGGTGAATAGCATTTAATTTTTTACTTTTTAATTAAAACAGAAGTTGCAGCCAATAAATAAAGGTCTTTAAATTCATGTAGTATTTTAACTGTAGTACCTGTTATAATCGCTGCAGGGTCTTCATACTTTCAACTTCAATTTTTGAATTCCACATCCAGTTTTTCTGTGGTGCTTATTTCAAACATATTGAGCTGTTTGTTTGGAGTAATAGCCTATTAAACTGTATCGTCAGCATACACTTTGACCCTGTACTTTAAATGGATAAATGGAGATAATTGATATAAACAATAAATAATATTGGTCAAAAGTCTAAACCCTTAGATATCCAGCAAAGGTTTTTAGGGTTAAAGCTCTTATGTTGGTTTTTACTGATATACATTGCTTTTTTTTTTTTATGACAGGCGTAACAAAAAGTAACCTGCGGAGTCCCCCAGGGATCAGTCCTTGGGCTCATCCACTTCATCCTCTACATCCTCCCCCTCGCTCATGTTATCAGCCACCATGGAGTCTCATTTCACTTGTACGCTGATGATACACAGCTGCACATTAAATCTGAGTCTCATCCCACTGCAGCTTCAACAATAGCATCATCATCGTCAAAACTCACTGCCTATCTAAAGGAGATAAAGATCTGGATGAAACACACTTTTCTCCAGTTTAACAGCTCCAAAACTGAGGCAATCCTTGTTGGCACATCACACCAAGTCCAATCATCCTCCATTGCTGGTATAACCATCTCTTACCAGGACATTCCCCTCTCCACAACAGTCATCAATCTTGGTGTAAGATGTGATCCAAAACTCAGCTTTGAAGCCCACATAAAATACCTCTGCAAAGTCTTCTTCTATCATCTAAGAAATATTTCAAAACTCTGTTCTACACTCGCCTTTGCTGATGCAGAAAAACTGGTCCATGCCTTTGTCTCCTCCAGGCTGGACTCCTATAATGCACTTCTCATCAGGATCCCTAACAAGAGTCTGCAAAAACTACAGTATGTTCAGAACAGTGCTGCAAGGACCCTGATTTCCGAAAGTACGACCACATCACACCCATTCTCCCCTCACTTTACTGGCTTCCTGTTTCTGCAAG
>NW_015150905.1:115391-162962 GCF_000732505.1 Cyprinodon variegatus | reverse complement strand
TCTCTTACCAGGACATTCCCCTCTCCACAACAGTCACCAATCTTGGTGTAAGATTTGATCCAAAACTCAGCTTTGAAGCCCACATAAAATACCTCTGCAAAGTCTTCTTCTATCATCTAAGAAATATTTCTAAACTCTTTTCTACACTCGCCTTTGCTTATGCATAAAAACTGGTCCATGACTTTGTCTCCTCCAGGCTGGACTCCTATAATGCACTTGTCATCAGGATCCCTAACAAGAGTGTGCAAAAACTACAGTATGTTCAGAACAGTGCTGCAAGGATCCTGATTTCCGAAAGTACTACCACATCACACCCATTCTCCCCTCACTTCACTGGCTTCCTGTTTCTGCAAGGATATGGAAATGACCCCCCCCCCCCATACCTGAAGGAAGAGCTAACCTCTCTCACTACAAGTCGATCCCACCGCTCAAAAACAAGCAAGCAATCCCTTCCCCAAGACTAAGCTAAGCACCATGGGCGACCGTGCCTTCTGCTCTGCCGCTCCTCGGACCTGGAATGCCCTCTCTGATCATCTGAGGGAACCACAGAACATGCAGACTTTTAAAAATGCATAAAAACATTTCTTTATAGCAGAACTTATTTATTCTTATTTATTCATATGTACTTTACAATGATAATTGTACCTGTAGCACTTTTTTCTTGAATGTAAAGTGCATTACAAATAAAATGTATTATTATTATTATTAATCCATCTTAGAGATTCTGGTGATTGACTAGATTTTCTTAAAATTGAATAAAAAATGCTCCTTTTGTCGACCTTGACTGACCTTAGATTTGATATTTTGTAGAAAAAGTTAAATAGCTTTTAAGTGGAACTATAACCAAGCACCATTGGTTTGAGATTAAAGGTAGTTTAAAGGGTTAATTAACTGTTCTGCTGTAGTTATACTGTGCAAAGAAAAATTGTAAAATTTCTAGATTAAAAGGGAAAAATGATAGAAACATATTCCCAGTCACCTGCTGCTATCTAATTATATTATGTAGTTAAGTTATTTGTGAAAAATAAATGGAAACCACGTTTTACCTGGAGATATTAATGCATTTCACTGTCTAATATGTTTTATAGCAAATACAGCTTTGTGGACAAAGAGGAAATATTTGTCCAAAAAATAGTTTTGAAATAAAAAAAAACTTTTGTTTCCAAGATTGTTTACTTCAGAGCAGCAACCTCACTGGAAAATAATCTAAAAGAAAATAAACTGATTAGGAAAAAATGCAAAATTGAAGAGAAAAATCACTGTTCATGTTGCTGCCTTCCACAACAACTGGCACCCCTGCTAGAAATACGTATTAAAGCTTCAGCATCAATCTTCCTTGATATTACTTTTTTAATAGTTAAAGCATCAGGGAGTTTATTACAGATCATATATAATATTCTATTCTCAAGTGAATTAGAAAAAATGCTTTTAATCTTATTCCATATGAGATTAATGTAGAGCAATAACTTTAAGGTTGTAGAAAGTGCTGTTACTGTAATAACAAAAAACAAAAACACAGAGTTATAAAAACACTGGTTTAAAATAAAACATTGAATAAGTCAGACCAAATAATAAAAAAGGGATAAACTAAAACCGAGTTCTAAATAAAACTCACTGCTGCAAATCTAAGAGCATCCAGGCATGGAGGTGTCAGTAGTTTTGACAACCTTTACTAACTGTTGTTCTGAAAGTTATTAATATTTGGTCAATTTGCAGCATCGATATAAATGTACTATTAATTTGTGTGCATGAATTTGTTTACATCTCTTTTTAAAATTCTTGAAAAGATTTTTTTTTTCTTCTTTTCACAACTTAACATCATTACAGACCACCATTATGCTCTTAAAAAAGGGTGTCCACAGTTCTCCCCACAACAGCTCTGAAATGGAGCAGATCCGGACTATTAGCACAGTCAGTCGATGCACATGAAATCTTTCTACTTTCAGTTTCACGTGAAAATAAAATCTTGAAAGAAAAACAATTTGATACAACAAGAAATAGTAAGTTAATAACAAGGTTTCTGCATTTGTATTGATAATTATAACCAAAACATCCCACATTAAAACTACAAGCACTTTTGAACAACCTCCGTTTTATCTTTTTCAGAGCTTTTTCCAAACTGTGTTTTCATGTTAAGTTAAATACATAAATATATATTCCAGTAAAAAGTAAAACTCCCTCAGACACACTGTAGGATAAAATAGATGAGTAACTTTTTTTGCTCAATTCTGCATTTAGAGAATATGTTGAGAGAAATTAGGAGGACATCCTCAGAGAAATCAATCCAAAGAATTGAGGCTTAGAGTCATATTGGTTCTGCTTTTTCTTAGAACCGAATACACTGTGCGTAATTAACTTAATTTATCTAACCATAACTCTGAATTTAGGAAATTTACTTGATCAGAAGAGTTTTCCTTCTTATATAAAGGAGCCGAGCTGTCATCTATAAACTAAATTCTATGAGTTTTATCTAAATGAGAACCAGGCTTTAGTTCTCTCTCTGCCTTCCTCTGATGGGGCTCTCATTCATTAAACAAGCCTACAATAGTCCCTAAGAGTATTTCAGAAGGTCCAGTTTAACTTCACACATTCCAGGACCAATAAAAACCATGATGGGATGAGTGGCTCTAGATTTTCAAAGTTTCCTCTGCTGGCCTCCTAGAGATCCTGCCAACATTTAACAGCTTTTCAGTGGTATGTGAGGCCCCCAGCATGTTGAGCAGTAAGAAGTCGCAGCAGGAGCAGGTGAAAGCAGTCCTGGGGGAAAAGAACTGAGTTCCTGCTTCACTCATGAAGACGCAACAGAGGGATAAGGGCGGCAGCCGGAGAAGTGCTAGTCGCCGGCAGAGGGCCAGGCCCTTGGACAGCTGGCACCACGAATACGTCTCCTTCCTCCACTTCTCTCACACTGAATTTAGTTCACAATACAACCGTCTGATAGAGAAGTGTTGCCATCTCCTTACTGGCAGTGCCAGAACTGTGTAATCAGGAACTGATTCTCAGGAGGAAACTTCTTATCTGGTAGCAGGTGCCAGAACAGAGGTGAAAGAAAGCCAAGTTCCTGGGGCAAATAATATGTTTTCCCTCAGAGGGAGGGGTTATAGGTCATCACTTTCTGCTGTTTGTCATCATGTCTGCTGTTTGTCAGTGAAACAGACCATATAATGTGAAGACAGATTGCCCCTTTGGTGAAAACTGAAGGTCTTATACATTGCTGCCCTCTACTGCCATGAAAAATGAATCGCAGGTCAGTCACTAAACAGAACTGTTGGCTGCCTCCAATCAGGCTAGAAACATGAGTATTGGAGCTATATTTTTGTTTTTTTTTGTGGTTATTGTCCTGTTTGATGTAATACCTAAAATTGAAAGTGGCTGGCTTCATTTGTTTTAAATGGAGTCACAGGTAGTCCCATGCAGGTGTGCTGATTGCGGCGCCGTTGGTTGTCATACATTTTTCTTATTGATCCCTGCGTTGCATTAAAAGTAAGAATGTTTGGTTGGACGTCAGTGGGCAACGTTATAATTTGCATTTTTGGGAGCCCGCTGGATCAATACATGTTCTGCAAGCCAAGATCCCTAAGTTTTATTAATTGAATGCAAGAGGAAGATGCGTCAACTGAGTGCCAATCAGCAGCCACACATTGGTAGCCTGATAAACCAGACTGAATGTGAGATTAAATGTGTAATTTAGTCTGGCCTAGATGAAAGAGACGTCGGAAGATAGTTGATGAGAACAACCCATTGCCTTTCAAACCATGTCTGTGCCTTTTGGCCAATGCTCTGACCAATGAGCGCAACTGATTATTATTATGATGTAGTAAGCGCGACAGAAAGCTGGTGGGGGAGTGTAAACAAACCAAAACTGATTCCAAAGCGGAGTCAAACCAGAACTGTTCAATAGTTGTTGCCATCTTCCTTGTTGTGCTTTCTGCAGCGTCGCACAGCTTTGTCGTCACGCCCTCAACACCCCACCCGTTTTGCATCCAAAAATTCAAAACACATCTCTGTGTTGTGATTGGCCCGCCAGTTCTAGGGCCTGGGGCATTGATCGAGGCTCGACCAAACTTGCAGGCAAAAATGATTTTGGCCTCTAGGCTATCACATTGGCTTAGGTTCGGTTTTTTTATGTTTTGTTTTGTAAAGAATAAGTCACTACAATGAGGTTGTGACACAACTGATAAACAGGCACAAATAGAAGCACTTACAGATGTAACTATGAATGATTCTTGGTTTTATTCGTAGCCTATTGTTCGTGTTTTTTCAAAACATGCATGCTCACTCTACAGACTTCCCACATCTTGTCACAATAAACTTAAGATTCCTGTGTATTATATAGGAAATGTATCTGGTGGATCAACATTATGGAGGACCAATCCTGCCATGATTAAAAGTACATAAGAAAATAAATAAATGACTCTGGAATATAATTCACTGCTTAAATAACTGGTTGAATTTTAAATAAGTGAGCGAATGCAGATCTCAGCCAATAGAGATAGGCTGCAGCAGTGATGCTGATCCAAAGCACGCCCCTCTGGTGGAAAAACAAATGGCAGAAAAGTAGAGGTGGCTTAAGAGAAATCTGCTGAAAAAATACTATGGGTTAGATTAGAAAATATATCTGTTATCAGAAATAAAAAGCAAATTAAAATAAATAATTAAACTTATATAATAATTAAAAACAATATAAAGGCTGTTATAATGAAATACTGGTAATACTGTCTGAATATCCATTGTTCAAATAAAGTACAAAAATAAAAGTGAAGAGATAGTATGGAACAATTAAACTAAAATATATATATATATAAATTATAAATTACATATTTTCATATATATATATATATAAAATAATTTTCAAAAGTTTGGGGTCACATTGAAATGTCCTTATTTTTGAAGGAATAGCACTGTACTTTTCAATGAAGATAACTTTAAACTACTTTTAACTTTAAAGACATACACTCTATACATTGCTAATGTGGTAAATGACTATTCTAGCTGCAAATGTCTGGTTTTTGGTGCAACATCTACATAGGTGTATAGAGGCCCATTTCCAGCAACTATCACTCCAGTGTTCTAATGGTACAATGTGTTTGCTCATTGGCTCAGAAGGCTAATTGATGATTAGAAAACCCTTGTGCAATCATGTTCACACATCTGAAAAAAAATTAGCTCGTTACAGAAGCTACAAAACTGACCTTCCTTTGGGCAGATTGAGTTTCTGGAGCATCACATTTGTAGGGTCAATTAAATGCTTAAAATGGCCAGCAAAAGAGAACTTTCATCTGAAACTCGACAGTCTATTCTTCTTCTTAGAAATGAAGGCTATTCCATGCGAGAAATTGCTAAGAAATTGAAGATTTCCTACAACGGTGTGTACTACTCCCTTCAGAGGACAGCATAGCATGTGACCCCAATTTTTTTAACGGTAGTGTATATGTAATTTATAAATTTTCTTTAAACATATCTCTAATATTTGTCAGTTTTGCAGGATTGGTCCTCCATACAATACAAGGTGCCCAATTGCTGAAAAATGTCAAGAAAACTGTACTGTCTGATTTGACATTGGGTAAAAGGCAGACATGTAAAAAGGGTTAAAAACATCTAAAGACTACAATTTTATCCATTTTTGTTATGGGAATATTTTTAAGTCTTAGCATCAAACATTAATACATGTCCTGTGGTGTGGTGACACTAAACTTGAAATGTTTGAAGAAAGAAAAAGCAAGCTTGAAGGCCAAAGAACATTATTTCATCTGTATTGGTTGTGGCATCACTGTGGTAAGTGTTATGGAGCAAAATAAACTGGAGTACTTCACATAATTGATGAAAAATGTCCCAATCAGGTGTTCTGGACCAAAGTGCTGACAGAGACCAGGAAGCAGCATGTTATGTTTAGGAATTAAATGGCTGTTAAACAAAGAAACGTCATTGAGAAAAACTGAGGCTTATATAATGAAGAAAACGGATGCAAAAATTTGACAAACAGATGAGAAAAAGGTGAACTGAAGGCTTTAGTTGATGGAGAAATAAATAAATGGGGATAAATGCAGAAAATAGAAGGAAAAAACTTAGAGAACCTATTCAATAATGCAGAGTCAAAATCAACTGAAGCACAAAGAGATGCCCAAGAGAAATAAACCAGAAAAAAAGTAAGTAAACAACTAATGTGCCAAATCCCAAATGGCAAAAATCACAGCAAACCATAATAAACCAGATCAAAAATTAACCTGCAGATCCTGACAGGAAGAACAGCATGGGAAATATGAACGCCACATCTTTGGATATCAGACGGGAAGTTAAAGCTTGGACACTAACACTCACACAGTTTAAAAACCAATTCTGCTGTAAACTAAGGAAATATAAATATATGTTCTGAATGCGCACAGCAAAAGAGCAATAAATCTGGTAATCTGGTAAAAAATAAGCAGTACATGTCTTGTTAGACAGAGAATGCGTATATTTAGCTTTGAATGTACATACAATTTTGCTGGAGTTTATGGAATGCTAATTGTGCAGAAGTTTTAATTCAATGATTTAAGACATTTATAATGAATTTAAAGAGCCCAATGAAATTATTAATTAATTTAAATTAAAATACTGTTTCAAACATTCACTAGAATTAAAAATTTACCTGAGAGTTATAAGTTAAAACTAATTTGCTTAAGTTATTTGTAGCTTGTAGCTTGATCAAATGTCAAAATAAATGTTAAATGATCTTATATTATTTCTTAAATGTCATTTTTTTTAACTGTAGTGCTATTAGATTCACAACACTTTTTGCCCGTTAGATAAGACAGGCTTTAATTTAATTGAAGTAAATATTTGAGTTCTTTCTTGACCAGCAGGGGGCGCCATGCTCCATTGGACCCCGGTTTGCAGGCCAGGACATATGGTCAGCTGGGTCCAAGAGGAAACACAAAGGAACCTTATGAGTGTACAGCACCTTGCAGGCAGCTGGCTCCTGGCATTCCAAAACAGGAAAACAAACCAACATTTTAAAAGTTTACAAATGTTTAGTAGATTAATCTGTGGAGCAAATGTGAAGCTTTTTAGATCCCCCCTCCATTGTTCTCCTGGTATATTGGAATAGAGGACATTCTACCTCACAATTATTAATTTGATGTTTCTGGCTGTTTTCTCAATGACAGGAAGAGGCTATCTCATAGGAAGTGGAAGTAGGAGCGTCCCTCTCTCACACCCCCTCCCTCCATGGACAGCCCATCCTGTAGCTGGGAGCTTTGTGAGCCAGGAACACCCCCGTATTGCTAGTCCATGGTTGCCTGCTTGTATTTTGGTACTCGTCATCCTTTCTGACCTGCTGGCCCGATCCTGGCGCCAGGAGTCTATACGCCTCCCCTCCAACGCCCCCAGACCCCACGGATAATTCAGACCAGCTGTTGCAAGGTGCCTTTCCTCCCACCCACCACATACTCACACTTGTCTCCTCCACAGCCTTGAGTTAGACTCAGGGAGAAAAAGAGGTTTCCTCCAGGGTTTTTCTATTTTTTTTTTTTCTATTATTTTTGGAGGCCATAGTCTTTGTAAGGGGTCTCACTGCTATCCCATATTTTCAGATGCTTATTGTCATCTGACAGAGTCTCAAATGGCTCTTTTATGGGGGTGGTTTCCACCACTGTCACTGACCTGAATCTCTCTCGTCTGTCCAACTTTCTCCTCCTAATGATCTGGAATGTAAGTCTCTCCGAAATGAGAGCTGTAGTCAGAATTGAGTTTTACTGCAATATGCCCGAGCCGAGTTATCTCTCCACAAGAGTCACATGAAGAGCATGTGCATCCTCGATGATCAAGTGATACTGCAAGGAGATGGAAAGTTATTGCTGAGGAATGTTTGACGAATGTACCGTAGATGGTTTGTGTGCTCTGTTTAATTTGCACTCGAAGCTCTACTGAGTGTTTTTGGCATTGAGGGGCTCTGTGTAAAGTAAGGTGCCTCTCTGTCTACGGCCTAACCACAGTGGGACTTTGGACTGAGATGGAGGGGAACCCCAAGCTTTTGATCCTCATTCTTCCACCCCCAGTTCTGCTGCGTAATGGGCCCAGTAGTGAACTTGCAGATGTGTGTATGACAGAGGTTTGAACAGTTTTTTATTTTTTTTGCTCCTGATGCTGGTGTTGTGGTTGCCTCAGAGAACAGCGTTGGATATTTTTCAGAAACAGGGGCCCAATAGAGGTGGGCGTGGGGGGCTGGTGCAAAGAGCTTCTCTGGTTGGAACTATGGAGGAAAATAGTTCGTGTTGCATTGGGATTTCCTGCCTTTGCCCACTGCCCCCCCATCCCCCCCCACCCCTTCCTTGTCTAGCCACTCGGCTCTTAACGGCCTTCGGCAGTACAAAAAGTGCTTGGACAATATTCCAACTTGAGTAAAGCAGCTAAGTATAAGAAAAGCAGCAGAGATTTGAGAGGTGTAAGTTCAGCAGCGATCCAGACTTTTGCTATCAGCCTCTAATTTCCTGTTTTATCCACTGGCCAATTTTTCTCTTTGGTTTTTACTTAGAGAAGCATGCATGTCTCTTGAATTGATCTACATAATTTCTAAATTATTACCCTTTTTTCGCACAACAGATATAATATTTTTCTCTGTGTCCTTACTGCTGCTCCTTTATTCGGGGTCAAAAACAGCAAGTCTTTAAGGCTTATTTGAGTTAACCTGGAATAAAAGGTTATGTTAGAGTTACAATACATAGTGATACACTTAATTATATTGCTTAATAATTTCATATCAACCATTGTTTTATATTAACTAGAACTTTGGACACAACTGCCTACATTCACATTCTATTGCGCGGCCCAAACGGTCCACAAACACCATGTTTTTCAGAATAGTTTTGCTTTATGCACGCAAAAGCTGTTTTTTATCAACATAAATGCCGGATTGGAAACAGTGGTTTTCAGCAAAGACTGGACCAATTACTAAGACCCCATTTCCTGGGTGGAGAAGAGACTAAACGGAGCCTTGTCTTCTTCTTAGACCATCGTTTTGAACCAAAAAAACTTTTGATGAGACACCACTGAATCTCTTTCAGAAGATGAAATGATGCTAAGATGGAGAAATTTTAATGTCTGTGGCTCATATTAAAGATTTTAGTTCAAACTAGATAAGTTCTCTCACAGAAAATACCATTAGTCAATCAACAGATTGACCAAAAACTATCCTAAATTAATTAATTAGAAATGATAAGGTATCTTTGTTTTAATGTGTTCACTTTCAGTGCAAAGTTAAACAAAAAATCTATATTCAACATACCACAATTGGATTTTTATTTTAATTAAATCTCAAATAGTATGATGCTTCATAAATTATATTACCTAGACATTACATTTCCTTCACACCTTACCCTGTTGTGTTGAATGAATTAAGGCTTGGATTGGTCCTTACTTAATACATGACCCTGTTCACAAAAACATCTCGGCCAACATCTTTTGCCTGGGTTTCCATTATTTCTGGTCTGGTCCATAGACAGTAATCTGTATCAATGTCTATGGTCTTGTCCAATATCTTGATGATCATCTCCCCCTATTAGTCTGGAGTAATTCCATAAAACATAGCTTGTTTGCAGCTTTTCTTACTCGCAGTTATTTTTGTTTCTTGCAGCATGTCTCCCTTTGCATGTATATTGGGTTCCTCATTTTTATTGTTTGCGGTACTTTTTGTATTTGCCGCGCATACATATTTTTGCAGTACATTTGCACCAATCGGCCACCATACAAGTTAGGAGTTTTTAATCCAGCAGTTTTAAGAGTTTAAACATCTAGAATGCTCAAATCAATCAGTTATAAATAACTCAAAAAAAGAATGAATGATTCAGACACACTGCTGCAGTTTTCAGAGTGCAAAAGCAACAACAGATGTAGGCGATCACCTTCTCCAAAGCCCCCTCTGCTGGTTCTTCCTTTGTAGTAAAATTGTAAGAAACAAATTTCTTGACCTTTTAAAAGATGATATCATCTTGTTTCTCTTCCTTGTTTTGAGTGTGATTTTGTGCTTAACTTAAGGTTACACAAATAGGGAAACATTATAAATCGGTTTTCACAAAGTGGCTAAGATGAGCTGTTCTACTAACTCCACATTAAAGTGCTTGCAAGCATGACTTTAGCTTTTAGTACTAACTTTGTAAAGTTAGAAACAAAGTTTTTGTTTTGCAGGGGTGTGAATCAGTGCTGGCCCCTTCCTGATTTCTAATTGTTTGCATGGTCTTCACACTTAAGTGTTTCTGAAGATCAAACATATGTTAATATTAGTCAAAGACAACACAAGTTAAACAAAAGTTTTTGAATGAAGGTTTTAATTATAAATGGAGAAAAAAAAGTAATTTCCCCCTCATTAAAACCTAATCTCACTGTTTTTTCACACCCAAGTTCACTCTCTCCAGCCGCACCCAGACCTGATTACTGAGATTGAGAAATGTCTCAAATAGGACCTGCATGTCAAAATAAAATACACCAACAGCTAGCCATCATGTCTGCTATAATCCAAACAAATTTGTTAATAAATGGCAAAGAAAGTCATTGAAATCATGCCTAGAAAGGGTTAAAAAGTAATTTCTGAAGCCTTTGGCCTCAAACTACAGGAAGAGACATCATCCATAGAGGGTGAAAGCATTTAAAACAGTGATCAACATTCTCAGGAGTGCATGGCCGAACAAAATCACCCCCAACGATTCATCCAACAGGTCACAGAAAGACCCAACAAGAACATCTAAAGAACTGCAGACCTTAATATCCTCAGAGAGAGCTGGACAAAAATGACTCCAAGACCACAGCCGTTGCTGAGCAAAGTGAGCTTTAAGGATTGTCTCAAATTTTCCAGAAATGATTTTTCTGTAAACTGATGAAAAAAAAAAAGGTCAAACTTTTCAGGAGGTGGGTGTTCCATTAAATCTGCTATAAAAGTAACACTGCATTTCAGAAAAAAGAACATCATTCCACCAGAGATATTCAGAGGGGGTAGTGTGATGATCTTGAGCTGTTTTTATTTTTATTTTTTTTACTTTAGGACCTTGTAAATGGTACCATGAATTCTGCAACAAAATTCTGGATGGAGGAGAAGGTCCGTCCATCTGTATACATAATATTTTATCTGTAGTTACTAATATCTGATATTCAGTGTGAACAAATGCAAACAATTAGAAATGAATAAACAACAGCCACGCTGCTAGTTGTTTTTTAATGCAATAAGAACAGGTGCTTCTCCATTTGGCAGCACCCAGACATGTCGCGTTGGTGTCAAAGAGGAGGTGGATGTGGCCCAATGGGGCCCTGTTTTTAGGACTTCTCTTCCAGGGCTTTGATCTGGAAGTGTGAGCAACGGAGCTCAGGCCCATGTGTCACTCATTAACGGTGTGGTGAGAGCATCCAGCCTGGCAGTTTTTTTTTTGGTGAGGATGTTATGAAAATGTCTGCTCATAGGGTGTTCCTGCTAATAAAGCCTGAGGGCGGTGTAAACGCTTGGGGGTCTGGGAGCTAAAAATAAAACCTCGCCGTGCAGCTCTCTTTAATAACTTAGCATCTTTTCCATTCAACCTTGTGGTGCACACATTTATGCTAAACAGATTGCACAGGAAGTCAAAGAGACGATCTCAGTGAAAAAGCTCCGCTTCCAGCATTCACTGTGTTGGGAAAAGAGGGGGGGGAAATGGAAACCAGATGTCTTAGATCCACCGTGAATATGTCAAAGCTCTGAGACTATGTCAGTTCCTCCTCATCTCATTGGTGGAAAGAAAGTTTTCTGCGCCGTCATCAGTAATGTCTGTAATACTCGCTCCCCGTGGATCTCTAAGAGCTGGAGATTTAACGAAAGAGGTCACACTGCTCTAGAAGATGATAGTTTTCTGTATTCCTTGGGTTTCAGTCCTCACCGCATTCCTCAAATTTCAGGGTAACTTCCCATATCCCAGGGCTCAGCCGGGTGGCAAATCTCTCAGCGCTCCTCTGTGGATAGATTGCTTTCTCTTGCTTGAGAAAATAACAAGCTACAGAGTAATGACTTAACAACCATCGGGATAATAGCTTCAACATGTGCAGGACTGTGTGCATGTGTGTCCGTCTGTGCACAGATTTCTGACTGTGTGCATGCTCTGCCTGCTTGGCCTGCGTGTGTCTATTGTTTGGGAAAGGACTGTGCAGAATCAAGCGGTGGAGCTGTTTGAAAGCTGGATCGCAGTGATACGGCTCTTGAAGCTCGAGGCCTTTGGGGATCAGGAGCTTTTCATGTGTCATGATGACGAGATATGTCTGTGGGGTGTCGGTGGGAGGGATGGGTGTTTTCCATCATAAACAGCTGCTTCTCAGGCCTCCCACAAGGAATTTGTCTTTTCAGGGAGCTGCAGTGGCTCTAAAATGTGCACACAGCACTGCCGTAATGTAAGGAAAGCAACAACAACAAAAACAGACCGAAAAATCTAGAAAAACTGGACATGTTTCTAATATTGCTGAAAGTACACAACTGAACCTTGTTTTATCTTTCATCCTGGCTCCTTGTAAGAAACCTCACCCATGTTTAAAAAACAAAATCTGTTTTATGCTCTGATAAAATAAGCTGCACCTTTTTGGTCATTTTATAAAGTTTGGTTGGACATGCCATTGTCACAATAAGACATAGTGGTGGCAGCATTATGAACATGGATTTCTTCTCAACAGATGGAAGAGATGTCTTTCCTCCTTCAAAATGAAGGCAGGTTTTGTTCTTCAGCACAGTGTAAAATCAAGCTTACATTAAAATCCTCATAGTTATGACACCATCCCAGGACATTTTTTTAAGAGTAATATTGCCTGGTTCTAAATAAAATTTGACAGAGAATCTGCAGGAACGCCTATCGAGGGCCATGGGCAAGAAAAGTCTCCACAATCTGTTGGACTTAGGGGACTGCCTGTTCCAGTGAAGGGATTTTTTTAGTCAATTGTTGGCTCTGCCTTTGTTAAGAAGTGCTTCAATGCCACACATCCATTTCCTCAGAGGCACTGCCTCCAATTTAAACTTTCTTTGATCTCCATTGCACCAAATGGGAACGTCCTCAGCATCCTACTCTTCAGCCGTGACAAACCAAACACCTGCTCCTGCACAAAACCCACTCTGGTGTGAACCTGTCGCACTGTTCATGGGAAGTTACATGCCCACAGACTTTTAATGACTCAGTTGCTGATGCTTTTCCTGTCAGTGATATGCCTATGCTCAGAACTGTCATCCTGCTTGATCTGGCTTGCCCAAGCACACGTAGCTATGTTTCACACAGAGCTTTCGAAGGTTCGGCAAAGCGCAATCTCAACAAGAAAAAGGAAAAAAGGGGGGGAGCCAAGATTGTTCCCAGCATGCTGGCTGACTCTGTTTACATACGGTTACACGGTGACACGTTGAAACAGGTGCACACAAATCTCTCTTAACATATTTCATAATACTGTTTTGAGGACCTGAGGCGACAGCTCAACGACAGCTTGCACCTTGCCTGGGAAAGTATGCACAGGTGTAACAGGCAGGTGAAATCTGCTGCAATGACAGGTGCAGGTCCAGGAGACCTTAAGAAGCACCTGTTCTACAGGTTTGCAGTTGTCAGATTTTGATTACAGCCGATCAACTAGTACAGATTTTAACACCTCAAACTTTAAACCGTAAAAAAAATAAATAAATAAAAAAAATAATAAAATAAATAATAAATATAAATATATATATATATATATATATATAGTCTGTATTAGATTAGTAGTTATCATAGCAAATTATCATATTTGTACCCAAGTGAAAGTTAGGAGTACAGTGCTGGAAAACAACTAAAAGTAGGCTTACTTTTTTTTATTTACTCAAGTAAATGTAACTGAGTTAATGTGACTAGGTACTACCCACCTTTGCTCTTAGACCAGACAAACATTCTGTTTTTTTTCTTTTTCTTTTTTTTTTTTCATTTAGCGGGTGAAAATAAAAAAAGAATTTTCAGAGTTGGACCTAAAGTCTCTTAAAGCATTAATTAGGAGTTTTATGAACAAGTCAGATACCTTTAAATCAGTTATACACAGATCTAATAAATGTGATGTGCAAATCAGAACTACTCTTCAGCACACTTGCTAAATGTTATAACATTAGAGAAAAGTAGTCAAAAAGGCTTATTTTGAAGTAATTAAAATAAGCCATATAAATATCCCAAATACTGATATACAAACATCCCCTTGCCAATTATTTATGCCCCTGGAGCTTTTCCCCATTTGCCATAAACCTAAGCATGTTTTATTATGCTTTTTGAAAATAAACCGACACAACTATTCCAATTATTCTGACCTGAATTATTCTAACACCCCCAAATAAAATCAGTTATTCTTATGTTTTGTAATTAATATTCTTAATAGAACTGTAGAGGTATATTAGTGATGATTAGTGAATAATTTAATATTTAATTTAATAAGACAAGGTAACACAGGAGACAAGTCAGGGAGTGTTTTGGGCAGATCAGACCATACTGAATGTTTTGGATAACTTATAAAATGCCATATGTGGAAGACCACCACTTGCTTTACTTGTGCCGGCAAAGGGAAGTTGTTTAGACTGAACATGGATCAAACTAAAACAAGGGAACTCCTGTTCGAAAAACCCATCATAGGCTGTAAAGTATTTCAAATTGGTCTAAACACATACTTTTAATAGAAACCTGGTTAAAGTTCAGATCTTAATCTAATTTAGTATTTGTTGTAGGACTTGGAAAATTACATTTTAGATCTGGCTGATTTTGAGATATTCCAGTAAGAACAAAAATGAAGCTTAAGTAACAATTCAATCTGGAAGACTCTTTCAGCTTCTCCTGAGCCACCTATGATGTCCCTCATCAAGCTTCACCCAATCATCCTGAGGCAAAAAACTTATCTAAAGACAATCATCTTTAAAGATCCCCCCGTTCAGCTCCTGTTCTAGCTTTCATCTCCCACACACATCCAGACTTTTACCCACCTCAACCCCAAGGGCATGATTATGCTAATTATTTTTCCAAGGTTACCCATTCAAACGAATGTTGATTTACAGCAAAAAGGTTTCTGCTGGGGCCAAATAACTTATTTCCTTTCTGTCACTATCTAAATATCCTCTTCTCTCTCCTTGAACCCCAGTCGGCCGCTCACACTGCGCCTAGTTCTGCTGGATATTTCTTCCTCTTTAAACTGAGTTTTACTCTCCACTTTCACTACATGCATGCTTGGGATTGCAGAGAGTCAATAAATCCATGCAATCAGCTGATTTTCATTAGATAGAAAACTAATGACCAATATCCTGTGCTACCTGTATAAATAATTTGAATTGAAATGAACAAAGTTTTCTATTTGCAGTTTTTCTCTGTGTGAGACACTTCAGGTTGAAATATCCATATTGTCATCAAAATCTCCTTGTTTATTGAATATTTATATAGTCGAAATGAGTGCCGATGCATGTTCTCTTTTCACATTTTATCCATAAAAACATTTGAAATCAGCAAATCAGGTTAATTCTCAATTATTTAATGCATTTTTCTTTTGGTCTGTCAAAAGGAAATACCAATTAAATAAGCATATCGTAGTTTTGCAATGTATTACAAAATGCATTAGATTTGATTCTTTTTATTTTTTGCTTTTGCCTCTGTAGCAGTAAACCTGGTAAGATGCCACACAAGCATTTGAAATGTACTAACTGTTAAAATAAATAAATAAATAAAAAAACAACATCATGATATTTTCTGAGACTCTCTTGTTTCCTGTTTCAGATTACAGGTCATGTTTATCGTCCTCTTCATCTCCTCTCCAACCTTATCGGCCTCAGGTCGCTCCAATGCCCAGAAGGACACAGGAAAAGCAGAAAGCACAGACATCCCCCATGTTTCTCCCCTTTTCCTTCTTTTCACTGGCATCAAGTCCAGAGCAACACATGTCTCTGATCAAGTCCAGCCTGCGTCATCAGTTAGTAAACTCCAGGCTCCAGGAAAACCAACAGAGAGCACATTCATAGCCGGCGACCCTGTGACTGAGTGTGTGATTCATTACTTTTTAATATGCTCCTTCAAACCCCCCATCCCCTAACCCACCAAACCACTTCTCCAATCCGGCCGAGGGGTAACTCCACAGTCTGATCGAATCTATCATTAAGCATACTTGTGGTGTTACCGCTGTTGGTCTTGTTTAGTAGATGCGATGGAGGAATTAGCTCGACAACCTGAAGTTTGCATCTCAAGAGTGAAACAGCATCACTCAGCAAGCTTTTCTTGGCAAACAAACTCCCATCAAATTTAAAATGTTAACTCAAACCATTGTAGAGGGAGATAGGGCAGTAAACTCCTTGGAGGAGGCCAAAGGAATAATATATGAGATAAGAGGAGTCTAGCGTGTGTGTCTCTTAAAACTGAGCAGCAAATCTATTCTGAAGAATAAATTAGAAGGATGACTTTGTTTCCGATCACTCACATTACCGAGGTCAAGGTTTACAATGTTTCCCTTTAAATGTCCCACACACAGTTAGATTACAGACTTAAACTTCACTCTTTGTTTGGGTTTTTATGTGATAATCAACACAAATTAATCTGTGAAATAGAAGGAAAGCAATGCACGATTTACAAAGGTTTTAAGAAATAGAAATCTGAAGAGTTTGCCTGAAAAGCATTCAGGAGACACTTTATTATTAAATAGACAAGTGTGTGTTCTCAGAGTAAACCCAGCTTCTCTGTGAAGGCATCCCAGGGTCTGTTAGGGAGTGATGGTGAGCAATCAGTTTCATGCAGATCATATATTATAGCACACAGACCAGAGAAATTAAAAAATATGGAAGCAAGAGGTTAACGGTAGCTCAAATGCTAGTCATTCACTCCAACAGCTACATAAAAAGCCTGAATAAAGGCCAGAGCTCCTGTTTGCATCTTACTGCAAACCCTGTATGGGGCCCAGGAACATGCAGAAAAGGTGCTATGAACAGGGACCAAAAAATACCTTTTTGCAGACATCCAATGGATGGAAGAAAACCAATACAGCAATTCAACTTGAACATCTATGGCCCCAACAGAGAAAAGTAGTGGCAGCATCATGCTGTGGGAAAGGATTTCATCATGGTGGGAAGCTGACCATTATTTATTGAGAAGATGGCTAAATTACCAAAAGGCTTTAGACTGAAGATGAGCATCAAGCATGGCAGCAATCAAATTGAGAATCAGTCTAAAGATTTGAAAGCTGATGTTCACAGCTGCTCTCTGTCCACTCTGACAAAGCTTGACCCACTTTGCCAAAAAAAAAACAAAACAATTTCTGCTTCTCTAGATGTGCAGTTGGTAGCGATACAGCTTAAGACTTGTACTGTAAATGCAGCAAAATAGGAGTTTAATTGGTAAAACTACATTTGAAATCAGGGTTTTATTGACAAATACAAAAGAGAAAATGTTCCCTCGTTATCACTGTTACTAAGACACATCAGCTGTTTAGGTTTATCCACCAGACATGCTCAACTTGCAGGCAAGAGACCATAACAATTAGTAAAATCACTTCTGACCCTCAGATGACAGTCATATGAAGGGGCAATGCTATGGTTCATTCTTCCTGCAATAAAAATCAGACGTAACAACGGCCTGCAGCTGGAGTCCAGGCTTTTCCTGGGAGTACCCTCACCAGGCCTCAAGTATCATGAGTGCAGATGACTCCTGTTTATGAGATGCTGACAGCTCCTTCCTGTCTCACAGATCATGAGCCCTGACTGCTGCTGCCCTGAAGGACACTTTTTAGTTTCTGGTCACTCAGCTCCACCCTAAAACCTAGGCAGGAGGAGCAGTTCCTGGTGGGATGACTGTGAAGACGAGGGAGGAACACAGCGCTGGTCGTGCAGCAGCAGTTTGAGCACTTGATCTCTCCAGCTCCTCAACTCAGAGATGCTTTTTTTTTTTAGGCTAAAGTAGGCCAGTGTAAACTCCCACTTCCTGCCGGCTCTGTCTCACAGGGGGAGAGATGATCCTCCTGTGAAGAGAGAAAAGGCTGCTGCTCTGTAGGGACCGTTTCCACTTATAACACACACACACAAATAGAAATACAGCCACGGAGACAACCAGAGAGTGAGTGGGAGAGCGAGCGAGCGAGGAATACACAAACACAGTGGGGTTCAGGAATGTTAAACACATGCTTTATGGCATAAATAGCAGCCACTTTTGGTAAATTACAGTGAGTGCTTTGGCACTGTAAAGCACCCAGCAGGAAAACGCTCTCAGATTTCAGATCCAGGCCCTGCACTCTCCCCAGGGGACAGAAAAAGGAGCATGTTGTGTTTTTAGTTCTGTGTAAGAAGTCAGAATAAGTACAACTCTTTGCAGTTAGTTAAGTTTTTTTAGTTAACACTGAACATATCAGAAAATTGAAATCAAAGCATATCCTGATCAGATCATGCTTACAGAAATTAGACTTAAAGAAGTGTTGCTGTTTTACTAACAAAGTTGACACCCTTACCCCAGGACATCACAGCTTACATCACCAGTATAGTCCTGAACAACAGCTGAGCTTTTATTAGCTTTTCCCCAAAAGTATCTTGGGTAAATTATGTGAGACCAAAAGGAAAAAAACCCATGTTACTTTCGAGTTTAGTTCACCTTTTTCCAAAGATTTCTTTTTTTAATCTAGGGAGGGGCTAGTATCTGCTATCAAAATCATTTTTTATAATTTTATGCTGTTTCTACAGTTCAAAGTCATAATAAAACCCCCAAAAGGTCCCTGGTAAACTAAACGCTATGATACAAAGAGGAAACCTTCCCACATTCTTCACTTTGGACTGCCAGTCAGTTGGATGAAAAGAAAATGCTACTTTTCCTTTGCCTCCAAAAACGACATGTTTGGCTTTATGGAAATATTTCCAGACTCAAAAACCACAGATGGTGATCATGGTGTGGGAAATAGCCTTTCATTTTTTTCTAAAGCTACAGTTGCCAAACAGCAATATGCATGTCTATGAAGCAGCTGACTCTTCTCCACCTGATTGATTCAGGTCACCAGCTAAATTATAAACTGTTGTATTTGTTTAACACTGCACAAAATTAACACATGGAAACTACCCCTGATTTAGGCAAGTTTTTTTTGTTGTTTTTTTTTAAGTCTATATAATATATAGATATTATCTAAATCAACAATAAATTAGATTTTAATTAGCTGAGGATGATGTCAGGCTAGTTCAAAGTCATCTAGTGCCACGGTGCAAAACTGCTGGACATTTGATGTAGAAGCAAATCACTTGGATTATTAAAAAAAAAAAGTTTTGATATAACTCTCTGCTCAATAAGTGAAATATTTTTAGTAACCACACACAGGCTGGTTTTTACAAACCTTTGTTACTGTTAACAATGATCATTTTCTACCAACAGCCAATAAAAATGAAAACAAAATATGATCACATTATTCATCATCTACGTAGACAGTAAAAACATTTGTAATACAGAAATGTGGCTTTAATCACAAGTTAAATGAAAACCTGCTTAGAAAAGACACATTTCTGACAAACTGGCCTCATCAAAACCCATTTTGAAATTTTTATTGTGTGACTATGTTCACTATGATTTTATTTTACTACATGAACTCGTTTTGAACAGCAACATGTTCACCAATAGTTTGAGATAAAAATAATCAGATGTTCTTAGTTTACACAGATGCTTCTTTACTATTTATGACCAAAACCCTTTTAGATAATGGAAATTGGGAGCTGCACAGTGAGCTCTGAGTTGACCAATCAGAAGTCAGGCATGAGCAGGAGTTCTTATAAACCTGGTATGCAACTATAAACATGAGGACTTTAATAATCACCAAATTATGACATAAGGAATCGATAAGTAAAATCAAAAGTGAGGGAAAACATGCTCATGTTTGGGAATCTACAGCAAATTAAATTCAAAGCAGAGTATTAAGGCTTTCTTGCAGAAAATCCACTTTATGTGTGGCACTGTCACGGACATCATTAATGGGTTTGTTAACTTGGACATGATTACAATACCAGTGCAGGCCACTAATGAAATGTGTTACTTTACCGCATTGTAAAGCTACATTTTTAAGCCCATACTTCTTTACTTCAGTGTACTATCAGATTTTTTATTTTTTTTCCTGACTCAGTCATAAGACCCCTACGGGGTCCCAGTCCCGGCCTAAACATTCCCATTTGAAGCAGGTTTATATAAAGAGACTGTTGAAGCCATCCTGTGGGCTAGTTGTGAGGACATTTCCCTGACTCAGAAGGAAACCAGGAACGATGCTGTGGAACAGTTTACCTCACTCCACACTGGCCTCGGCTGGGGCTCAGCCCACGCACGGCGACTGACTTGACAGGCAGAGTGACTAGTAGCTTCACTTACGGACTGAGAATGGAGGAGCCATGGGAATCTAAAGCGCCAGACTTTGACTCACTGTCTGGGAATATATATGTTGTGCTCTCAGTGAGAGCGAAAAAAAAAAAACACTCACCAAGCACTGATACAATATAGCTGACTACAATTCCACATTAGGGTCGTTTCAGGAGGGCTTGATCAAAATGATTTAGTTTCTCTAGATTCCTGACACTGATCTAAACAGCGCTTAACTAGAACTTGCACCTGTAATTCTCACATTTGCACATCCTGCAATGTTTACACAGCCACAGAAGTAGAAGTAGATGGCAGGTGGAAACTGGAAGCAGATGCATTCAGTTCTTCCTACCAATCACAGCATGTTGCTCACCTGCTTCTGTAACATCTCTTCAGCTCAGCCAGTTTACTCCCCACTGCTAATTATTCTCCCGGTTAATGATCAAACATTTATGAATCTGTCCTACAACTTTACTGGCTTTAAGCCAAAGAAAGATATCTTTTAGACTATTGTTATCAATCTGTGAGCCAAAAATAACTAAACAACGCTTGTTTTTATAAACATAAATTACTTTATTGAATGAAAATGCATCATTTAAGGCATACAGGAATTGAAGGTGAACACACAGCAAAGTAAAAAAAAAAATTAACACATCATCTTTACATTGCACTAAAAATACAGCTGTAAAATATTTAAGAATGCTAGAAATTCATTTACGTATGGTCCATTTTACATGGCTTTCATCACATGTCAGGCAACCATGTTTCCATGGTGTAAACTGATTACATCTTTGGTCCCCGCCTTCTGGCAGTTCTTACTTTAACTAATTCTCTGTTAATACTGAAATCAGGATTTAAAACCACGTGAGGTAAAAAAAGGCACACTTTGGTTGCATGAATAATACAATTTCAAGGCACATTCATTTTAGTCATATGGCTTTGGGTGATATCGTTAACACTGTAGTAACCTTGAGTGCATGGCTTTCATTTTTATACATGTTTGCAGGAGACACACTGACTTTTTTATTGGAAAACAGCAGAATGGCTTTTCCTATCACTGAAACCCATCGGATTAAAGCAAAGGTTCTGGTTTAAGTCAAAACAGAGGCTTACAATGATCCACATCGGCATAGGAATAAAAAAAACAAATAAACTGGTTCCATTCTTCTGTGATGACATACTTCCTCTTTTTCCTTAAGTAAACCAAGGGTATTGGAAGTCACCTGCTATCAGCTAGTGAAGGTCATGGCTGTAGCACCTGTTAGCACCTCGTCTATCTGCACCACAGTACCAGGGACAGCTGTGTGCATTTGCTTTTGTGTGTGCACTTTCAGACGCGCCAAGGGATTTATCCCACCCACGCACCCCTACCTCTGAGCAGCTGCATCTCTGCCATGATCCTGAGCTGACCGGCACCACGAAGAAGATGGGAGACGACTTCTTCATCCAATGAATTCATGGTATTTGTTGTTTGGAATGGGCACACATAGCAAGAAAGGCACTTAACTCGAGTGAGTTTTGTTCAGTTCAAATGGTCCAGCCTCAAAAACACAGTCAAAAATAGAAGATATTTAAAAAAAAACTGCTTCTCAACTGTTTTACAAGGGAACAGAGAACCAAACAAAATGCTTGTAAGTTAGATCCGCAGTGAGAGCTGATTCCCTCCAGGTCTCTTAAATCAGGCAGTTTTGTGATCTTTGTGGCATTTTAAACAATCTGAAAGGGCTTCACATGTTTTCCATGTCACTGAGCTCCTGGTGGCTCTTCTCCTCGCCCCTTGTGGTGCCTCATCCCAAATTGGAGCAGCACCCTGATGAGCTGTGTTTCTGCAGCAGGGACATGCGGCTGAAGGTGCGTGAGCAGACGCTGCATTGGTACTTCTTTACCTCAGCGTGGGTCTGCAGGTGGGCCCTCAGATTGGAACGGTCCGCAAAAGCTCGGTTGCAGTGGGGGCACGAGAATGGGCGCTCGCCTAGACAGAGAGGGACGGAGAGGGGTTGAATTTAAAACATTTGAAACACAACATAAACCAATGAAATCACAGCTTGAGTTATGGATATGTTTATCAAAGGACAAAGCTTCAGTTCTCAGTGCTACTGCCATTAGACAATTTGGACTAAAGGTGATTGGAGGAAGAAGGAACTTCTGTTGATGCACATGAGTCCGACATGTTAGATGGATTCAAAGGTGTGTGCAAACCAAATTAATTTTATGAAGGTGCTAGGGAGTGAGACCAGAAAGAAAAGAATTGCAAGAATCAATAAGGTAGCTGACCAGGCAGTAAACAGGCAAGGTGGTGGACTTTGGTTTCAAAGAGAGACAGAGACAACTTAGATTATATTGGGTGGATTTGAGAAGACTGGATGGTGTTAATTATGTGATAATTGTGAGATAGCTTTCCACACATCTAGACTTTTTAACCTCTTGGGAAGGGACATTTTGTAATTGTTGATCACTGGAATCAGCTGACTTTACGCAATGAGCGTATAAAGTGAGTTAAAATTGTCGAGGTGGGAAGAATTTTGATGAGATGAAGGATGTCATGCGCATAGCATTGAAAATTAATGATTAAAATGATGAAAGATATAATGTGTTGAGGGTAGAAAAATTTAAATATGTATTAAAAAAGGAGATGCTGAGGACAAAACCTTGAGGAACATCAGTAGAAATAGAAATAGTTCTTATTTAAAGGTTTTTGTCTAAATGTGCTGGCTGTGAGAGTGGCACTCTGTTCATCGACTGACATCAACACAGATATCTTGCAAGGTGATGACAATAGTCCTCCTCAAAAAGTGACTGGATTATATTGAATGCAGCTTTCTATTAACACCTCAAACAAAAGCCAACAGAAACACATGAATAAACACAGACACATTGTAAAGATAATGAGGATCACATGGCTGGGCTGCTGGGGTCAGAGCTTGACTGAATTAGCATGATTCAATCAGGCCCAAATGAGATTAAGAAGCTAACAAGTTTCTGCAGGTACTAAGTACTCAGTGATAGCAGTGAGCCTTCAGGCATTCCTTAAACCTTTTGTCCCTATTCTGTCTCCACTCAGGTGCCCCCACCCCCCCAGCAGCCGTGATAAGATAATTAGCCGACGACTCATTGTTACCGAGACATTAAACACAATGAGTGATCAATGAGTCCAAAGAGGGCTTCCCTGTGTGATAATGTCTGCTGATCAAGCGTTGAGTTCATCAGATAGATTGTCATGCCAAAACGACGAGGGAGCAACCTGCTGAATCACACGACTACATGATTTCCTCATCCATAAACACATGGCTGTCTCACGGGAGTCGTAGACCCTCTGGGTGCTTATTTTCTAAGAATGTGGAAGATTTTTGACGAACAGCTACAGTGAGATAATAAATCAGCATTAGCATCTGACTGTTGATGTAACTTTTTATGAAGGGGGGCTTTGCCTTGGTATGTTTAGAAGGGGTGCATTTGAAAACTGATGTATTTCTACATTTTGTTGGGGCCCCAGGCTGCCTTTTGGCCATAGTTAAAAAAAACTTGCAATGCTTTGCACTACTTGTAGACAGAATTCCAACCTTACCTGTATGTGTGCGAATGTGGCCACGGAGCAGCCAGGGCCTGGAGAACGCCTTCCCGCAGGTGGTGCAAACACAAGGTAGGGTGTGTGAGCGGATGTGCATCTTCAGTGCGCCCAAGCTGGTATACTCTTTGGGACAGTGTTTGCAGAGGAAAGCCGGCCTAGCAGCTGTAACGGGGGTCTCTCCTCTTTCCTCTTCTTCTTCAGGGGGGCTGACGTGAGCCATAATGCCGGTGCACTTCATCCTCTGGCGAGGGGCGTATGTGATGACAGGTTCTGGGCTGGGGGGGTCGGAGGTACGACCCTCATCTTCCTCTCCGCTGCTGCTGGCACTGCTGCTGAGGCTGCATGGGGAACTCAGGTCCAGGGGGCCTGAGGTGCCAGAGGGATCTGAAAGGGTTGAAGGCAGATAGAGTGCAGGGAGGACGCTCAGGTCCCACACCAGACCTGTGGGGAAGCAGGTGGAGGTGCTGTCTGTTGATGGTACTTCAGCTAGAGGATAGGTCTCCATTGAAGCATCTGGGAGTAAAAAGGGAGAATGGTTAGGAAATAACAAAATTGAAACTAATTAAATTTAAACAAGCAGTTTAAAAATAGGTTTTCACTTTATATATCAAACAAAGACACTATCCCTTGGTCTTATTTGGTGTGGGGTTAGATGACAAACTTCCTCTTTATTAGATGAGCATAAAATAAGAGCCATATGGGAAAGTTCCAGGGCCGTTTCCTCCCACGTATTCACAAGAGTCTGTAACATGAATGGAGCTCTGTCTCTGCAGAAAGGGGGGAAAGTGCATCTAACGGGCCCTGACTTGATCAGGGAGTCGCCTCTTTCGGAGCAAACGCTGCCAAACTTTTTTCAGAATATTGCAACAGGTGAACCACTTGACTGTTATTCACATATTATAAGAATAAACCGCTTCAGAACTCACCATTCTGACATTCCAGTTCACTGTAGTTTGGTTTTTGTTTAGCGAAATACGTCTTTACCAAGAAGGAACGAGGCATTGTCCTTTTTTTGATTTTAAGATCTGTGCGTAAAAAGAACCTGCGGTCACGACGCAGCGCTTCTGGGAGTTGAAAAGAGCAACAGTCCTTGAAAAAAAGACAGTAGAAAGATCCTCCTTTTGATCCAAACAAGGTGGGATGGATATCATCGACTGAGTTACATGTAAAGCTCCTCTGCTGAGTGACTAAATACTGGCCTCTGTTCTGAAATACTCCAACACAGCCAAGGAGGAGTGTGCTCGCCCGGAGGGCCCCTCCCCACACAACTGCATATCACTGCTCAGAAGTTTGGGAAGAAGCCTCACACATTTCACATCACCAAAAAAACACCAGCTAACACATTTAACACATGGATAGGAGATAAGAGCACTTTAATAGTTAGTCATTTCCCACCTTTAATTCACTATTTAGGTCAATCTAAAATAAGAAATCTACCCAAACTTTGGTATCACTAAATATGTTAAGCCGACCTAAAATCACACTGTTGTTTTTTTTTTGTTGTTGTTAGTTAGTTAGTTAAAAAAAATCAATAACTTTGGTAATTTGTCCAGTTAAACAGTTAAACATGGCTGCAAACATTCCCATCATTACTAAACGTAAACAGATTTCTGTGGAGAAATTGCTCCACCTGCTGGATGAAAGTTTGCACTGCTGTTTTTAGTTTGGCGCTGGGGTGCAGCTGATGGGGGTCAGCAGAAAATGTTTTGTTGTTGTTTATTTTTTAATTATAGCTTTAAGAAATTCAAAAGTTAAACTGAGAAGAAATATGTTTGTGAAAATATTTTGATGTGATTTATGGAAGAAATTATCCCAAGAGAGAGAATAATACAACTACAAGAAAGCAGAATGGTGAAAAGTGCTCCATGTTATGCAGCAAAATTAAATACTTACATGTGCTGTATTAAACGCAAAGGCAAAAGAATATAATTCAATTTTCTAGTTCTCAAGTATAGCATCTCTAAAGTGAGACTTCCTTTTGGGAAACCGGATAGAAATCTTGTTTCTTTCTGCTCAGAGTATAAGCTACTTTACAAGACAGGACCTGTATTTAAAAAGAACTGTAAGAAGGTGGTCATAGAAAGCTGAAGAAGCATTGCAAAGTTGTTTTGACGCTACAGACTCGGATGCACTGTGTCAGCCACATGGAGAGGACGTCAATGCAATCACTGAGTGTGTGACTAACTACATAAACTTCTGTGTAAATAAAACCATCCCTAACAGAACAGTGAAATTCTTTCCAAATAATAGACCATGCATCACAAGTGATCTGAAGCAACTACTTAACGAGAATTTAAGAAGGGAGACAGGGAATTACTGAGAATTATACAGAAACAACTTTAGATCAAGATAAATGAAAGCAAGGAGGCATACAGGAAGAGGCAGGAACCCAAGCTCCAACAGAAATATATCAGAGATGTGTGGTCAGGGATGAAGATCACAGGCTTCAAGCAGAAGGATGATCAAACATATAGCTTGGGTTATTGATGATAGAATTGGGCCTATGTTTTTGTGTTTAGTCCTGTTTCTCTCCTAAATATAAGCATGGGCATAGCTTTTACTGCGTCTTACTGCATGTGCTATCTTATCCCTGTGACATGAAAACTGGTTTAGACTTAATCTGCTAACTCTTGCTTTCATAGAGATAGCCACCTTTTGAGCTAGTATACTGTTATATTTTCTAATATACAAAGTATTTATGGATCAGTGTTTCTATACTCCTTTTGTGTGTCTGCTTCTGTCATCTTGAACCCCCAGTCAACCTTGGCAGAAGACCTTTTACATGGAGTCTGGTTTTGCTGGAGGTTTCTTCCAGTTAAAAGGGATTTTTTTTTCTTCTCCACTGTCCCTGCATGCATTATAGGTGGGAGGGATGGCTTTAAAATCAACAACAAATTCAAACAATAAAAGACTTGATGCTATCAGCTGGTTTTCCTTAGAAACTTTTTTTTAACCAATCTAACTGTATGATCTGCTTGAATTGTGTCTGTGATTTGCCTTGAGGTGATGTGTATTGTTAATTGGCACTATATAAATAATCTGAATTGAATTTAATAATTTTCTTACCCTCTGACATTAAATCAAACTAAAATGTTCCAGTTCAGGAATATAATAAAACAAATAATTATGAAACCGAAGGTTTTGCTCTATCCGTTGGTTGTCAAAGAGCACTGTGGCATTTGTAGCTATAATGTAGCTTGCCACCATCAGCGCATGAATGGGTAAATGACTGAATATAGTGTAAAGTGCATTCCAGTTCTTGGAAAAATGCATGCCAGTGTCAGAATAACAAGGCAGGGAATACTTAAGTCATCTAATGTATTTCAAGTAACAACTCAAGTATAATGTTCATTTTGGTAATATACTATGATGTGATTGAAATAAATCAACCAAGAGCAAACTAATCTGAACTTCCAAAAATCTGTATCATCCCTATAAAAATTCCAGCTACATGCATTTGCCTCAGCCATACACCATAGTAATGACCAGCCATAAAACACATTATTTGTCCCAGAGATTAAACTGTTTTCATATGATATGTGCAGTCAATCAGTAGATAAGGGAAATAACTTTTGAAGGTGCTGTTTGATGCTGGTAAGAAACAAGCCCTGTGTCTTGATGGGGTGAATTGCTGCTCAGTGAATACATCCATATCCTAATAAATCCAACGAACAAATCCAACGATCTTTTTTTCACCAAGTGTTTTGTAAACATAATACTGTAAGGGGAATTATGGACTGCACTCTACTATTGTTTTGTTACATGGATAAATTTAATTCGAGCGTGAAGATATTGAAGTTCCAATTTTCCGAGGTTGTTGGAAGGCACCATTCAGAACACTCAAACTGAACGGCGGGCTCCATTCGCGAGCCCTGATTGGTCCTTTCCTCAGAGTGGGCCGATCCCTGTGGGCGGGGCTTCATTTGAAAAACAAAACAAGGCACCTAGAATTCGCCGTTGGATTGTGCGATTGTCCGAAAAACATAGTGAAAGGTCGCAATAAAGTTAATCAGAAAAGCTGAATCTAGGTAAGAAAACATTTTTTCTACGAGCTAATTTCAATACACGACAGACAGATGGCTGCATCATTTATCATCATTTATCATTAAACACTCAAAAAGCGGTCGCTGTCTGCTTAAAGTCGTTCAATCAGGCGGCGAGGAGAATTAACATGATTTATAGAGTTTGAGCTGTGTAATTTTATTAGAATTATAAGAAGCTGATCTGTTTGGTCAGATCTTCTTATCCAGATAGTCTATGATTTTTTATTCTTAAAACAACAGTCATACTCTGTCATATGAATGATGTTTCAAGTAAAATAGATCAGAAAAGAAGCATCTTTATTTTCTGGGGGAAAATCGGAAAGTGGTGTTTGAAATATAAATAAGCCCCGCCTTCATTTCTGCACACAGATGGAAAAAACAATGCCCGTTTTCTGTTAGTATGCTGCCTTTTCATTGAACTCTGTCGTCAGCAGCCAAACATTGAATAAAAAAAAAAAAAAAGAAATATGAAGAGAGAGATTTACGGAAGAGTATTAGGGCCATGCAAAAAAAAATAAAAAATAGTTAACAGATTTTAAAATATTATTTCAGTTTAATATGGGGGAAAAAGTCAAAATCTCGACTTTTTTTCTCAGAATTCTGAGATTAAGGTCAGAATTCTGAGAAATAAAGTCAGAATTCTAAAAAAGTCAGAATTATAAGAACAAAATTCTGAGAAAAAAGTCAGAATTGTAAGAAAAAAAGTCAGAAAGGTGAGATTAAAGTCAGAATTGTGAGAAAAAGGTCAGAATTCTGACTTTTTTCTGATATTATACTGAAATAAAACGTACATAGTTAACTTTTTTTTATTTTTTTCACTGGCCCTAATCCGCTTTTGTAGAGATTAGTGCTGCTTTGTCAGTTTATAAATGACGATGCACTTAACTATTTGTTTTGTTCTTTTTATCATTATTTGGTGCAGTTTGCGTCTATGTGAGATCGCAAGTCCTACAGCAGAAAACAGAAAAGAATCAAGTGAGGAGCAACAGGAAGAAAGAGTCATGTTCAGGACAATTGCTCGTCTCCTGTTCGGTGGGGAAGAGAACCCTGAAGAAGTCAAGCCTGGAGAAGTAGCTGTGGATGGTTGGCTTGTTGTCAACCATGAAGGTAGGACAAGTAGAATAATATCAGGTTATGAGGTTGAAATTAATATTAAAATAAGCTAATCATTTTTTTAAGTACTATAAACCTATGAACCCAGTGCCTTGCAAATTATCCAAACCCCTTGAAGAGAATTTTATTTGCCTTTTTTACATGTTGTCCTGCTAACAAAGTACAGCCTCAGACTTTTATGTAGGTTTCTAGTATGGAATGTGAAAAAGAATAATGGCTTGATTAAACTATAGGGGGAAAAACAGCAAACAAACATGTTGAAAGAAAGCTATAGGAAGTCATTTACAGTTTTCCACAATTCATCTAAGAAACACAGCAAACAAAGGGAAACTGTGCCAGGTTAAGTTGAAATGAAAATTGGACATTTCAGTATAGATCTAAAATGTTATGTGAGGAGAAGAACTTAAAGTTTAAATCACCTGAACGCACCATTACCTGTGGGAAACACAGTGATGGCAGCATCATGCTGGGGGGAGGCTTTTTTTTTTTTACATTGTTTACAGAACTTTGCCAGAGTTGTTGGATAGAAGTGACAGAGCTAAATAAAGAACTATGAAAAAAAACATAGAAAGAGGATGGCTAAACACACACACCACTATGATGACATTTTTTATATCAAAACCTATTTTTTTATTATTATTATTATATTATCAATAACTTTAGAACTACCACCTTTTTTGTTCTTGTCCTGAAATTCTGAATTTGAAACGTGACCAAATGTGAAAAAGTTCAAGGACTTTTCCTGCCTTTTAACTGCAGTCAAATAGACTAATCTATAATGAGACAATAAAACATTCCCATTCCCTCTCCTAACATTTTGAGTGCTCTCTGTTTATGATCAGATTGCCATTTTGTTTTTTTCTTATTTCTTTTGTTTAAACAGAAAACAGCACACCCTTATGTAATGAATGCTCATTTCACCGTAGAACGAAGCAGATTAAACAGCAACACAGTTGCATAACAGGTTTGCTTGTGTTTTTTTATCAGAGGCAGGTGGATGTGAGAACCAGGATGCCCTGCTGGCTGCAGCACAGCAATCTAACACCACTTCTCAAGAAGACGCACCTGCAGACACAGAAATGAACAGGTGTGACTATGAGGTTCTTCTGTTTTCTTTTTCAATTAAATGATTTTTGCAAGAGACACAAAGAGAACATTTTTAAAGATATGAGTTCATGCTGTTTTTCTGTCCCACCCCCTATATTTCCTGTCTGTCTATCCAGCGTCTTGCATTCAGAGCCCACCATTCCTCCCAGCAGCTCTTCAACCAGTCGGCCTGTGGCTAGCTATGTTTCCCAGCCTAAAGCTGTGGCAGAGCTGACCCAGGTCACTTGTGCCCAGAAGGCTAAGGCCTGGGCAGAGCGTCGTCATGCATCTCGCAACGCCCTCCAACGGCAAAACAACGGCCACCAAATAGTGCAACAACACTCCTTCCACCTCCAGCAGCCAGGGCATCGCAGCCTCAGCCACTGAGAACCAGCTCGCCGATCTTATATTACTTTTATTCCTGAATAAACACACAGCTCTTTTACTTTAATACCCACAATTCTAACTCAATAAAACATTATTCTATTGAGTAATGGGCAGCTAAGTTGTTATTTTAACTTATATACAGGACTAGTCCTTATAGAAGAAATAAATGTGTTCTCCTCTCACTGTGAAGAAAGATGTACAACATTATTTTTTGATGGATATGTTTGCATATTAGTGGATAAAAGAAGTGTCACCTCTACAATTTTTTTGTGTGTGCATGCATTCAGTTTTTTGTTTCATTCAATAAAACTTTTGGTCAGTTTCCAGAAACGGGAATGGTTTGAGTCCCTTTCTCTGTTCACTCTAAAGGATCTCCTCATGTCAGCTTTTAAAGAAATTTAAATGAAAGTTCAAGAAAAAAATTCACATTAACAGTTTAAGAATATTTCAGTATGGCTTCAGTCTTTTGTATTAAGTTTTTATTAAACTTTTCAAATGATTTGTACATGCAAATATTTATAATTTCTAAATAAAAGAACACAGTATACTACTAAAAAAGACTTACTCTGGGGACAGGATTTGCACATTTATGTCTCAAACATTGGTATTACATGCAAGAAAGAAAACACTACCCAAAGAAAAGAAATCGGTATGTATGAGCTATCAATAACTTGGTAGTCCAATAGGAATCCTTATTTACCTTTATGTTGGGGTCACCACCTCCCCATCAGTGCTACCTAACCTGTTAAGCATATATTCATAGGATGCAGTTTCTGTCATTGCGGCTCACTGATGCCTTCAAGTGTCTCAGCATTACTTAGCAAGATGTTGATGCACCAACTGAGATGGCCTCAGACGTTTTAAGATGATGTGTAAGTAAGTGTTTTCCTGTAAAGATGCTTTAAAAGTGGCAGTACTGACCACATTTCTTACATAAAAAAAAAAAAAAATATATATATATATATATATATAGTCTTTGGGAAACTTCCCATCCGATTCCTCTCTTTTACAATATCCGTTTCCCTCCTTTGTTCTCCAATTGTTTTCTTCCTTGTATCCTCCAGGCTTTTTTATTTGATTTTTTCTCTCTTATTTTTATTCATTCCTTCTTAGTTGTGTTCCATCGTTCCTTCCTTCCATGTTGTCCTACCCTGCCCTTTGCTCCTTGTTTTCCCTAAATCATTATCATTCTTTGTTTTTTCTATAGGACACAAGGAATGAATCCAATAACTATTCCATTATTATGCAATCTGTCTTTCCGCTTCCCTTTATTCCCTCTTTCCTGCTCCCTAAAAACTATATATACATAATATTTTAAACTTAACAAGAAAGACTAAGAACTAAGAAGAAAAATATAAAGAAGTCCCGAATCCACTCCTCCATGAACTATTTTACCAACAATTCTTTGTGATTAACAAACCACATAGTACTGTATAAGTGGGCATTTGTCATTATTGTGGTAAAATCTGAATCGTCGAGAGACAATTTCATATGTCATGCAAATCTTGCCACTTCATTCGCCTTGCTGGATGACAAATGCTCCACACCCATCAGGCATCTACCAATGTGACACACTGAGCTAATTTCTTTGGAAGTAGTTGCACCTGCTGTGTACAATTACTGCCAAAGTGGGTGTGTACACCACAACTTGTGTGCAACAAGAAATTTTGTTTTTATTTTCACTAGCTCTGCTGCATAGGAACGCAGTAAAAATGAATGTATCTGCTGAAACCAAACTTAAAAAACACTTAACATCAAGTTACAAGAGCTTTGGGAGTTCATCTGAGCTGACTGATGGTTCATCAGATGGGTTAACAAAAAAACATGTTGAGGGGGACCAGCTGCAAGGTAAACAGAAGAGATATTTTGTCTGTTTGACAAAAATGACTAAAATCACTGGCATGAGGATCAATTTCATATCATAAAAGATTGGATTTTTTCCCTTTCTGCTGCTACAGATCCTGTTCCATTGAAAGAGCTGTCATCTGGTAGCCAAGAACTATTTTACTTGACCGAACTCAAAGAAACAGAGGAGGACTGTTGCACCTTGGACACACCAGTACATATACATGCTGTACCTTTCATCTTTGCTATCGGAGTCACCATTGCTTTGATCATAGAGATAAACCTTCTGCCTCTGGTGCGTAGTGCCTCATATTCTTTGCAGCTCCACTTCGACTGCATCGGTTTATCCCCACAGTTTCTCCACAGGTTTTCACTAAAGGTGTAGTATCTGACCATGAGCTTTGTACGGCACTTTGTGAGAAAGTACTACAAGATGGTGGGTCCAGTGTAGATGCAGCAATCGTTGGAGCTCTCTGCTTAGGCATTGTGCATCCCCACGTGTCTGGTGTTGGAGGGTAGGTGACTCTTCTATATCCTTTGAAATATGTGTTTGATTGTAAATAATCAGAGTATCTCTGTAGGGGAGGGGTGATGTTGGTCCATAACGCCCGTCAGAATCGAACCAAGGTGATAAATTTTCAGGGCTCTGCACCTAAAGCTCTCACAGAGAATATGGTACAGAATGTTTCTGACGTTAAGGTAAATCCAACCTTAAATGTGTGGGGAAATGTCATTCAAGTTTATTGGGATGGCCTGTGAATACCAATCCTTTTTTCAGGAAGGTCTATCTGTGGGAGTTCCAGGGATGCTCTTGGGGTTGCACCGTGCTCACCAGATGTACGGAAGGTGAGCTCTACAAAGCGGGGTTTCTTTTTCTTGTTTTTGGAATCTTTAAGAAAGACATGTTACCTTCTGATTCCCTGCAGCTTATCATGGAACAACATTATTAGCAGAGCTGCAGATTTAGCCAGAGAAGGGTTCAATGTTTCTCAGAGTCTTGGTAAGTCAAATGTTCCCCTCCTTAGACCTGACCCCTCAATACAACACGAGTTCATGTTGGAGAACTTTAATCCTTTGACTTTGCCTACAGCTTCTGCAATATCTCAGTTAGAGGCAGATAAGATAGAGGGACGAATCAGGGACACTTTCATCCCTGATGGTCAGGCGTTGAGATTTGGATCCTACATTAGGAGGCCTGATTTGGCGGAAGTTCTTGAAACTGGTGTCAGATATTTTTACCAAGGGGCCATATCAGAAGAGATAGAGAAAGAGGTAATATTAACATTTAAAAGTTCTTGCTTTAAAGGAGGAAATAAGTGTTTTCCACACAAAGGTGCAAGCAAATGGAGGGGTCCTGAACCGAGAGGACATTCGTAACTACAGTGTAGAGGTCCAACAACCATTGGAAAGCCAGTACAATGGTAAAGAGTCCACTGATGGTCAGAATAGCCCAGAAAAATGGTATTTATATTATCCAAACTTCATTAACCATCTTTAATTTTTCTTCTAGAGCATATAATCAAAGTTCCCCCTCTGCCATCTGCTGGCGCTGTCCTGATTGCAGCTCTCAATCTCCTTGAGACTCTCCATCTCTGGGAAAATGATGTCACAGAAAATCAAACTTCCCGCTGGATTGATGCGGTACTAGAATTTACAGGTGATCGGGCAGTTTGCCCATTCACCTACTTGAAACTTTTTAAGTTGAGACCAAAACATTTGGGATTAAAATAACCCAGATGTGGTGGTTTCATACCAGCCGTGGGTCAGTTTGTACCCATTCCGATCACTTTGTTATATTTGGTTTTATTTGAGGTCATCATCTGAGTTTCAAAAGTCCAATAGGCCAGAATGGGATCAGAATCAAAATTAAAGGAAGAAAATCTTCAGAGTCAGATGAAAGAATGGAAATCCTTGTTCAATTGCAATTTTTAAGGTTGGAGGATATTTGATAAATGATTTACGTTATTCCTAAATGATGCTTGATTGGCAAGATAAAGAGTAGGGTGAATTGTTTACAGGGCATCAGTCGGCAAAGATGCAAACTGACCTGCAGTTAATTTTTTTTTCACCATGTTACTTAATTCAAATATTCTATAATTTCATGATGACCAATTCATTATTAACTGGGCCGTTCTCTTGTTTTGTTTTCTAAACACAAAGGCTTTGTTAACAGCTTCAGCTTTGGTCAGTGAGCTGGGTGATCCCCAATTCAACTCTTCGGTGATTGACCACCTTTCTGCATTGATTAGGTAAAATGCAGCCTCTTTCACTTGGACTGAAGCTAATGGTCTGAGCTAGACAACTACTAATTCTTTATCTCCTATTTCGATCGAAATACAATGCAGAGGACATATTGCCCGGTGATTTGCTTGCAACAGAAACAATGGTGTGCAAAATATAATCAAAGTATGGATTTAATTTTTCCCAGCAAGGGTCAAGCAGCAGGGCTGCAGCAAAGGATGAAGGACGTTCTCCAACTCCTCTATGCCTCCAACTCGACTATCCACCCTTTCCTAACAGAGCAGCTGACGGGACAAGTCGTAATCATGGGACCGGATGACCTCATAGTGTCTGTTGCAAGGTGATGGTGTTTCTGTGTGATGCTGTTCAAGCCTGCAGGATATGTGTGGTATGAACTGCAGGGCAATGTTACATTCTTTTCCTGTTAGTCACCTTGACAACCTTGCAGTTCCTTGAACAGGCCGTTTGGGAGCAGGATCATGACAGAGTCAGGAATTATTCTCAACAGTCTTATTTTGGACTTCTTCTGGCCAAATCAGAGGAGCGGGCTACTGGAGTCTAACCAGGTGGAGCATCAACCCAGCTGTTAATCAGTAATTTGACCCTGCAATCTTTTTTTGTGTCTAAAAAGAAAACTGATATTCCTATTGGTGATGCAGAACAATGTTTTGGAGCCAGGAAAGAGGCCTTTGACATTCCTCATGCCAGCAGTGATGGTTCCGACCTGGAACAAGTGTGGCACCTACATGGCTCTGAGTAGTTCAGGTGGAACTAATCGCTTGAATGAAGTCACAAAGGTTTGTTCAGACTGTTTAATCTATTTTATAAATGAATCTGATTTCAAACAAACTAAAACTAATTAAACTATTTCCTTCAGATGTTGGTAGATGTCCTGTTTCTCCATAAAGAGAGCAATGGCACAATGTTATTGGGGGGATCGTCGCACCAGATTTCTCGCTGTAAGGACGATGTATTTAAAAGCTAACACCTGACTTAGTTTTAAGCATTTTTAGAGTAATTATTTTCTTCTCTCTATTTTTCTGCCATCCAGAGTTTCCAGTAAAGATTGTAGCTTCTGCATGCAGTGTGATATCTAGTTAAGCCTAAACATTTCTGTTAAATGTGCTCAATAAAAATATCAGTGAAGCTAACATGTTGACCTTCTTTAATATTGCTTTTAACTCTTTAACATTTCTACTCTACAAGTAAAAGGCCAGGTTTCCAAGGTCGAAGTTTTATCCCCATCTAAAGTGGGGCATGCATTTCTTTTCCAGCCCCCTTAGTCCACATGATTTAGAACTACCCTTCCCTGTGGTTATGGCTGCAAGTCTTTTGGTCTTTCCCTCCACCAGCTTTGTACATCTATCTGATATAGTGAAGTTATTTTTGCAGAAAGCTCAGGTAAGTCAGAGTAGAGGAAAAGTGCCTTTTCTTACGTCATAGATTTAGGACTGTTTTTCTCCCAGATTTTGCCCTACAAATAGCTCTATCATTTTCCCATCAACACTAATCCCTTTTACTGTTTGTGCTGAAGATAAGCATCCAAAGAATGACACTGCCTCCACTGTGTTTCCTTCTGAGGATCGTGTTATCAAACCTTTTTGCATTAAAACATTTTATTGGATCAAGACCATAAAGTTAAATTCTGGTGTTTTTATTCAAGAAGAATACATTCCTCCATAATGGCTGTATCCCCTATATGGCTTGTAAGACCTTTCTATGGTATTCTTTCAGTAATGCCTTTAATCTTATCACATCACAGGACAGATTTATGGCATGCAAAACTGGTTTCCTCACATGTGTCATCATTTTAGTACCTGTAGCATTTGCTAGCTTTCTGGTTAATGCTTTCTTCGATTTTCCCCAATGGTGAAGCTTGGTCATTCTGTAAACTAATACTGCTTTGAACACCTCCCTCACCTTTCTGCTTGTTCTCTACTGTACTCTAACACGGTTCAGAAGAATTCAGAAGTCCTTCTCAAAACTTCTGTATTACTGAGCTTAAATGACTCTAATTGGGACTTCTCCACTAATACCTATGGACCACAGCACAACTCCACTCTACTTAGCTTTTCCATTAGTGACAGTAGCTGCATTTCCATTAACCTTCAAATTGTTCTAATAGTGTTTACATTGTAATGTAAACACTATTAGTAAATGATGTATATTTTTTTGTTATGTTTTGTTTTATTTTTTTATATTCTTTATTTTTTTATTATGTTTTCAAGCTTCGAAAGGGTGTTTTTCTTTTCTTTTTTTTTTGGCAGCATAAAAATGCTCTTTTGCAATACTGCAACTGACACATTTTTTTCACATATCACACGTGTCCTGATTCTATAACCGGACCTTGCTGCCTTGTGCAAAGATGAAAAAAGATCGGAAGTAGTTGAAGAATGATGGCGCGGCATATCCGGATCCATGAGGAAACTGGATATTTTTCACATTTAGTTTGTGACAATGAGCACCAGCGCAGTGACTGAAATATGGATATGTATAGCATGTTTACATCCGCAGCTGCATTGCTGTTATCACATGAATACACACACATTCAAATGCAATTTTAATTGTGACTAATATTTAATGGAAATTCCAAGATTGCAGAAATTTACATTTTTTTTGAATTAGAACAGTGACATAGCTTTGTGCACATTTGTAATAGAAATGAAACTAAGTTCTTTGGACCCGCTGCTTCCTGTGCAACTTCTTGTCTGGGGTTTGCATCACCAAAATGACTCAGTTGATGGCTGAGCATACCAAGTATAGTATAAATATACCATGGGACCTCTGCATTATGTCGTCTGAGGTTGTGCACCCCTTGGTGTTTGGCCCGTCTTGGGTTGGATTCCGGGTGCTCTTGTCTGCCCTTCTCTGGTGGGTGCAGCCATCCCAGTGTCTGCCCTCCTTGTGTCCCATTGATCATGGGTGCCTTTGGATATCCGGGTCTTGTAATGTCTTCTTCTGTCCTGGGCCCTGTAGGGCAAGCCTGGGGCTGGCCACACCTGCTATTAAGCACATTTTCCTTTTGAAGAAGCTTTGTAAATCCTAGTGATGTCATGAGATGAGCCGAGGCTTCGAGGCGTGTGTCGAGTAATGGAGGGGGCGTTTCCATGAAGCGCACGTTGAGCCGTGATTAATTTAGGGTAGGGGCCAAAATTGATGACGTCTGAAGCTTCGCTACCGTGATACCACGTGACTGCTTCAGGAAGTGGTTCAAAAAGCTCAAGAATTTCAACAGGCAATTTCAGCAGCCTCAGTATTCAGTCAAGATGTAGGAGATTGTAGAAGAGTTGGTGTCAGTTGGATAGAGTTTGGATAGATTCTAAAAAAAATTTTTTTTCCAACCAAGTTTGGTGAAGTGTTTTAGTTAGATTAAACGATGTAATGATCAAAATCTGAGCAAGCCACCGGACACAGTTGTAACCTTAGTGTTAAGTACTATTTCTCTCCATTAAATAGTTAATAATGTTAGTGGCATCATCTGTAAGACAATGACTTCCACTTCTAAGGTTGATGGTTCAAGACCTACCTTTGACTTTTGAAGGTTGTGATTAAACTAAGTATTTTGGCTAATGAGACTTATTTGTATTGGTTTGCCATAGTAATATATTCTATAAAAACACTGCCAAATTAGATTGGCAGGTTTAGCCAAAAGATTGGTTGAACACATAACTTCCAACCCGATAAAAACCAAAAACTGTGGAAAAATGATTGTTTGAATAAAAATGACTAATCCCTTTCAAACCATTCATTTTGCTCATCATTGTCCAATTTTCACAAACACTGTATTTTACTAAAATGGCAGAGAAACAGTGTACCTTAAATTATTGTTCTCTTCTAAGACATTTTACACTTAAAAAAAACCTGCAATCATTAACAATTTCAAGGGAACTTAAAATGGAAAAAAAGAAAAATGACTGCAATAAAAAAAAGAAAAAAATCTGATTTTATTACAACCTTTTGTGATGCACTACACCAGTAGGTGGTGACATGTTCATATGAGGCTTCATGAACTGTGGGGATCGTTAAATGCCTTATGAGGCTTCACCTCAGCCTCACTTTTAAATCCTCTATTCAAGAGCATTCCTGTGCTTACATACCATGGGAGTTTGGTTCCAGGTGTTCACAGACGCACAATAATACTAAGCTGCAGCTACAGGTATATGCATATACCACCCTGAATAATATTGTGTAATCATCATGGGTTTGCCTTCCACACACATGGAAATCTAAGGGATACCTGCTGCTCTGAAAGCTTTTTTGATGTTTACTTTGGTTGTTGTCTTCTATTTGCTGTTTTTCACTGTTTGGTTCCTTCTCGTCACATACAGGTATGGAAGCAGACTTCTATGAGTTGCTGTATATCTTCTGTGTTGTCTTTCTGCTGTTTTATTTTCTGTTTTTGCATGGAGTTTGTATGTTCTCCCTGAGCATGCATGGGTTCTCTCCGGGTACTCCGGCTTCCTTCCACAGTCCAAAAATATGAATGTTAGGTTAATCGGCTTCTCTAAATTCTCCTTAGGTGTGAGTGTGTGTGTGAATGGTTGTTTGTCTCTTTGTTGCCCTGCAATGGACAGGCGATTTGTCCAGGGTGTACCCCACCTCTCGCCTGTAGACAGCTAGAGATAGGCTTGGGAGAACCATGGCAGAAAATGGATGGGTGGATGGATTTTCTCTTTTCATGAGCTCTTTCCTGTCTCTCTATTTCTCTCTCTCCCCTTAGTTCTTATTCCCTATTTCATTTCCATGTCCTGTCCCTCTCAGTGTCCATTGCAAAGGATTTTGCTCCCTAAATAATTTTTGATAATGTTTCACATACGTACCAAGCAGAACCTTATGGTAACAACCATAAAGGTCTGCTTGTGAAAGCCAAGCTGTTTGGCTATCATCCAGCTCTGTGACATCGGTTCCCAGCGCTTTAAAGGCAAAACAGGACACATTTCAAAATAAAAAGCATATCAAACCAAAAGTTTATATAGCTAATGGATCATGTTGTTTTTTTCCTTTTTTATATCCCAAATGTTTGCAATAGGTAAGAAAAAAACATTCCTAAGCTACAAAAATTAGATTAAAAGCTGAGAAGACAAGAATAATGCTATATCTGCAGCAACACAAACCCTCTGAACACAGTTCTGATGCAGACCCCAAGAAGGTATCCAAATCTGCTGCTTTCTGGGCCCGTAGTTGGATTCCTTAAGAACATACATTTGCTGAAAGTTGTGTGTTGTTGCTTCAGAGCTGTATGCAAAACATTTCAAACCACTGCAGTAAAATCCCACTGTTGGGTCTATGAAATGTCAGTCTGTAGCACTGAATTTGCTCCAGGACAGGCATTCTTCATTCTTGCATGTTTTTTTTGTGTTTCACACAAATCATATCCTTTCACTTTTTAACTACCTAGCTATGAAGACCCCGCCCACCTGGTGCTACTAAGCAGTGAAGAAAAACAACCCAGACCATGTGGTGTCAAGCTGAGGGCAAGACTGTACAAATAGAGAAAACAACCACAACACATAACTTCTGAAGTTGGTTGCACTGTATCTAATTTAGAGGTAACAAGGGGAAAGGAAATGGAATTTTAAGAGATGCTGCACTTTTCAAATATTTAATTAGACAAAATTTTGCCTACTACTGTACTGAATTAAAATCTGCTTTCCCTATCCACGCAAAGTTCTGTCATCTAAGACTAATGACCTTTAGCCAAAAAGAAGACAAACCGGTTCACTCACGTTGTGTTAAAGTTGCAACTCCTTGCGTGTGACTTCCTATACTTTTCAGGGATAAAATTTGTGATTAAAAACTTGATTCTGGTGCCTGTTAAGGAGACGAGCCCCTATGTGTGCTAATATTGAAGTAGATAAGAGCTTTTATGTAAAACTGATCTAAAGTCAAGATCCTGTCACACATGCATGCTGACTGCGTCATAAAGAACAGATGGCATCCTGTCTTCCTGACACCAGTCTGTGTTTCATATTGTAGACTTCATTTGATTGAAAATATAAATTTCTTTAAATATCCAGAGAAACTTTGTTGCCGGGTGAATTTCAGTTGAATGTAGAAGCCAGAGCTAATAAAGCTGCAGTTTCTGAAAAGAATACAATGTTATATAACCAGATGTCTTAGAAACATGTCTCTGCATGTGTACACCACTGATCTCTATTTACTCAGACCAGTGGTGTACACGGGTTTATAAATAGAGGACAACAAATCCTACTGGTACAGGCAGGAACAACCAACAGAAAAGTTGTGAGAAAATTATCAGAAGTAAAAATACAGTTTGTATTTCAAATGTGGTATTATTTAATTTGAACTGATGTAAACATTTCCCTCTGATCATCACATCTCTAACCTACTTATACATTAAGTGTGTGTGTGTGTGTGTGTGTGTGGGTGTGTGTGTGTGTGTGTGTATATATAATTGTGAGAATGATTTGGCAAGTTTAACAGAATTTCTGCAGCGACAGATATTCTAAACAGTTTTCTTTATGCATTTTTATAGATTTGTGAAAAACCCTTTTCTTTAGAAGAACTGATGCAAATATGGTTATGATGTTTCTATATTACAGGAGTATCGCAAATAAGTAAAAATAAAAAATATATATACTCTGCTCTTGAATATGTTTTCAGATTTCTTTTTTCTTATAACTAAAGGTATTATACACAGAGTTTTTAAAGAGGCAAGAAACTCATTCCTAGATAGCTGAAATCATGTTTTGTTTGCTAGATAACCTCTCCTTTTGAAATTCAGATTATCTAGCCTTCTAACTATTGTATGGAATATAAAAGTTGTTTAAAATATGGCTTTCAATGGGGTTTATAAAGCTGGTTACAAATTTGCAAGACCTCCCAAAAGTAACTTAGGAGCTCACAAAATAGCCAAAGGTGTCCAAGCTTTGCGTTTAGCTTTTGCAAAAGTTTCCAAGAGCTTCTAGCTTTTGCATTTAGTACTAAGCTTTTGCAAGCTACCAGAGAGGGAATTCCATGAGAATCTACCAAATGCATAATGTTTGTTTTTAAATGGAAATTAAAAATGTGACCCATTATGAAAATAATTCAATATAATTTGATAAACTGCTAATCTAATTGATGTTTTTTACTGCTTAAGAATTTATTATTGCACACTTGTTCCATCTTTCTGTGAACTAAATGGTGTTTCTTTTAATTTAATATTTCTTTTTTTTTTCTTTGGTTTTGCTTTTTTTTATTAATGACTTTCTGACATATTTTTTCTATATCAGTTAGTATAGTCTGTACGACACCGTCACACCCAGACTCTGACTGGTAATCTTTAATACCGAGGGCCGATCCAAATTGCAGTGTGAGGGCCGGGCCTCCTTTAATCATACCGGCTCCAACATTTACTCTGCTACCTGTGACACTAAATAACTCAAGGAGCTCAAGAAGTACTACAATGTTAACTAATTAAATGATGCATGCAGTATATATAGCCCTTCCTTGACATGCACATCCTTGTGACAGTTGGCATATGGTTTAATTTTCCGTCCACCCATCCATTTTCTAACACGATTACCGGTACTCCCAAGTGGGGTCACAAGGGGTGCTGGTGCCTATCTCCAGCGTCAATGAGCGAGAGGCGGGGTACCCCCTGGACAGGTCGCCAGTCCATCACAGAGACAAACAGAACAAACAACCATTCACACACACACACACACCTAAGGAGAATTTAGAGAAGCCAATTAACCTAACAGTCATGTTTTTGGACTGTGGGAGGAAGCCGGAGTACCTGGAGAGAACCCACGCATGCTCAGGGAGACCATGCAAACTCCATGCAGAAAGACCCTGGGCCGGGAATCAAACCCAGAACCCTCTTGCTGGAAGGCAGCAGTGCTACCCACTGCGTCACTGACCAACCCTGGTTTAATTTTCTTTTTCTTCAAACTGTAAAATCCTTCTAACACACTGAATTATGATAAAACTAAAATGCTCTCTTTAATCCAAACTACCATGTTCCTCTTATATTTAGCGTATTTATGTTAGAATATTTTGCAAAAATATGTTTGGGGTGCATGATGGGGTTTCGCATCTAAAGGCTAACGTTTCCCGTCTTAGGTGCATTGTTGCCAGGTTGGGATGTTTCCCAATCAGGCAGTTTAGGGTGGCCGTCTATGAGTAAAAAAAGTTTTTCTTTGGATTTATGGCCTAAGGGATCAATAGGTTATGGTTCAAATTTGGCAAAATTGTGTATATCCAGGCGGTTTATGAACATTTTTTGAGCTAGAAAGTGAAATCTCGCAACTCTGCTGATGTGGGTGTCGACGTTACGCAGCAGCAGTCACTGTCGTGTCCGTGTTAAAAACATCCATGAGTCCATAGGTGGGCCGGTGTAGATGGAAAAATGTGCAAAGCCCCCTTGACATCCAGGAATCTGATTCTGTGTTAAATAGCACATTTCCTCCAGGGTCACAGGTTATTCATCCACAAAGCACACCCCCTGAGCCCGCCTGCAACAGCCCTAGCTCCCTGGAGCTTGTGGATTGCTGGTTCCAGGGGGTCTCTCCCACCCATGCTCTGCCCGCCTGAGAGGCCTCCTCCTCGGGCAGGCTGCTGGGGAAGCCCCCTTGACATCCAGGAATATGGTTCTGTGTTAAATAGGCACATTTCCTCCATGCTCCCAGGTTATTCATCCACAAAGCACACCCCCTGAGCCCGCCTGAAAAAGCCTTAGTGTTAGGGTTAGATGGGCACATTTCCTCCAGGGTTGGAGGTTATTTACCCACAAATCACACCCCCTGAGCCTGCCTGCAAAAGCCCTAGGGTTAGGGTCAGATGGGCACATTTCCTCCAGGTCGGAGGTTATTTACCCACAAAGCACACCCCCTGAGCCCGCCTGCAAAAGCCCTAGGGTTAGGATTAGATGGGCACATTTCCTCCAGGGTTGGAGGTTATTTACCCACAAAGCACACCCCCTGAGCCCGCCTGCAAAAGCCCTACCTCCCCATCCCTTCCTGGAGCTTGTTCTAGGGGGTCTCTCTCATCAAGCCTCTGCCTGGCCGAGAGGCCTCCTCCTCGGATAGGCTGGTCAGAACCTCCCCTTGACCTCCAGGAATCTGGTTCTTTGATTTAAAAAAAAATAAAAAAATAAAAAAAAAATAAAAATAAACATATTCCATCCATGGCGGGAGGTTGTTTACCCACAAAGCACACCCCCTGGGCCCGCCTGCAAAAGCCCTACCTCCCCATCCCTTCCTGGAGCCGGTCCCAGGGGGTCTCTCCCATGCACCTCCTTTCCGCCAAAGGGGCCTCCTCCCCGGAAAGGCTCACCACCAACACACCTCCCTGGGGAACAGCCAGAACCAGGCGGGCCCGGGGACCCACCCTTAAGCAACCCCCCATGGACTAAACCAAGTAAAACGCACCGGCAAACTGTCCCGGCCCCTGGTATGGCAGCAAGACATTCGGACCCCTGGTACAGCGGTGGGACTTGGAAAAATTCTTGACATCTGGACGACTCCATGGGCCTTGGGGCCCACAGAGCCGTCCCTGGCCGGCCCGGCAGAGGCATAAATATATTTTTGGCACCACAAGAACCCCATACATGTAAGACCCCAAATTCTCTTCCATATTCCTTTATCTTTTTTGTAGGCTGTAAAAAAAATAAAAAAAAAATAAGAAAGATTGAATGAGTTTATATTTTTCTAAACGCCATGCTGAAATTACTACAGCCTATCTGCACATACATTAAACTGATGAGTATCAGATCTAACTTCAGTAACCATCTCCAGTAACCAACAAGTCTGCAGCAACAGTGACGAGGAAATCAATCCTTGTCAGGCCACATTCAGCGGATATCTAAGGTTGAACGTTATCGCTGCGTGTTCTCCTCTGTCAGGTGCCTCAGAGGAAGACTTTTTTTTTTCCTAATAAGATAACAACAGTGGGTGGAGCAGCTGAGTCCTGACTGGAGGCGTTATTGTTCACATGCAAGTCATCCTTAACAGGAGTTTCACCACCTCCGCTGTTAGAAGTCAGGAGGAAGTCCGCACTCACCTGTCATTGTGATCATTTGGTTTGGAGCGCTGAACTAATCCCGACGAATGCAGACTGGAAGTAAGTACAATTTGTTAAATTAATACTAAAGACTGCGCTGTTTTTGTTGTTCTTACTTTTTTTTTTTGATAATGTTTACTATATGCTTCGATCAACATAGATCTTGTTGGGATGAAGGAAATATTAAAGGTTTAAATTAAAGTGAATTGGCTATTTCCGTGTGAGCATTGTGTAATTAGATGAGTTGTAAAATAATGCAGGGTTATTGGATTTTATCGAGAAAGGCAATGATGTAATGCAAGTTTTATATTTGCTTTATTTCCACTTGTTTTCTACACTCTCTGCTAGATTCCACCTTCTTTATCGGTGAGGGGGGAATCAGCCGGAGCAGCATGGAGACCAAAGCAGTGAGCAAAGACAGGTTCTTCATTGTCCTCCGTGGGAAGTCGAGGAAAGGTTTCTGTCGCGGCTGTATCGGCCGCGTGGAGTCGGACACTGGGCGCGGGGAGCTGATGGGGCTCATGTACGGCTGCGGCACCATCGCTGGGAGTCCTAAGAGCGGGGGCTTGGTGAAGGAGGAGGACACCTACCCTCTGACCCGACACCAGGCCCAGCTGCTGCTCTACATCTCCAGCCCCAGTAAACGCCTGGAGCTGCTGTGCAACCCTCAGCTGTTCGCAGCCATCTGCGAGCTGTCTCAGGGCGACCTGGTGGTGATGAGGCACAAGAGTGGCAACCTGCCAGGTGTGGTGAAGAACCTGATGCAAATAGGAAAGAAGGATAAAAAAGAAGACCTGAGCATGCTTGGCTTTGAGGTGGAATTTCTGGTGAGTTTTTATTTTTTTTGCAAAATGAATTCAGAATCTGTGCAATTCATTTTTCGGATGCACTCATTTAAATGATGAGCATCAGGGGCGGAGCTAGATGGGGGGCCACGGCCACCCTTAACCAATCATTGGCCACCCCTACCATTTTTTTTTCTCTCAAGTAGAATATTAAAAACATTTTAATTTTATATATATTAACAATTTCTTGACAACAAAAACATGGTGGTTAATTATGCACATCAATATACCAACATTAGAGAAGATTAGTACAGAATTCATGCTCTTTCAGAACTAGATTTTGTGTTATATGCAGTAAAGAGAAAATTGTGTCTCTGCAAGTCATCTAAGAGTCTTCAGTGAAATCATAGATACTGTAAATAACAATTTTAATAAAAACCTATTAAATTATCAATTTATGTAGATATTAGTACTTGTAAATATCAATTTAATGTAGAATGATATTGATAAAAGTAGGTAAGTAATGACAATGGAAAAGATGTTCACCCCAGATTTTATGTAGATTTTATCTACTATACCTTTTATCTATGTTTAAATATATGAATCTATTTGTTAGCAAAGTTAGCAAAACTATAGCTAGTCTTTATTTAGAAATATGGACGTTGTGCTTGTTCCTGTTGGAACAGTGTAGATTGACCCTGAGGTTCTGCCTATCAACTTTCGGCCCCTCCTTAGTATACATTGGTTATTGCCTGGCCACCCTTATAAAAAAATTTTCGCTACGCCTCTGATGAGCATGTCAAGTGATTTTTTTTTGTTTTAGTAGCTAACAAACAAAATATTATTTGCCGAATAACATTTTGTGCAATCATTTTCCTCAGATCTGTGCACTTAAAGTGATTTGCATCTCAATAGCTGCTTTTGTCTGTTTCATGTTAAAGGAAAACGAAAATAATTTATTGTCCAAGAAAGTTGCCCCCCTGCCCATTTTCACTGCTGCAGACATCATCCAGGTGATCCCATCACATGCTGCCCCCCTCGGACTGCACTATAGAGATATCAAAACTGGCAGTAAGTTCAAATTCTGATGATACTGGAATACTATGAAATATAACATTTTGTTTTGATAATCAAACTGATGGAAAAAATGACCCCAGCTCTAAAATGATTACAATTTAATCTAGCACCAGTGAGTTGCAAGAAGATGCCGACAAAGAGGTTGTTAATACAACCAGAAAGACTGGTTCTGTTGCTCTGGAATGTGAGACAGTAGATATGTCACATGCTCTTACATTTTTTGCAGATGGTACATATGAAACTATCTACATACCTTCCTTCTAGCTGTGTACATACAGTTTCTTAGAAAAGTATTCACACCCCTTGATCTTTTCTTAACATTTTGTCATGCACTACTGCAATATAATTTAGCAGCTTTCTTTCACCTTCAATAGTATAACTGTTTTGTTGAAAGCCCAAATATTATGGAAGAATTTGGTTGAAAAAAAGAGCATTATGAAAGCTAAAGAAGGGTCCTAGAGCGGGAAAACTTTAAATCAAGGTCTGGTTATTAAGCTTTCATAAACTTTAATGATCTCAAAGAAAAATACTCAGACCATCAACTGAAAATGAATTAGGTGTAGCTCCACTGTGAGTCTACCGACACATGGCTGTCAACCAATACTAATTAACATTTACAGAGAGAATACGGGATATAAACCCTGAAAAGAGTTTCCTAACAGAGGTTACAGAGTTGGGCCTTTCTTCGGTGAGATCAGGGAAGCAATTGTGTCCTTTTTCTTCCACTTCATACCACTTCATCTTATTTACAGACTTGCATAAAATTCCGTTGCTGTTCTGCCAACTTAAAAAAACAACAACCCACAATTGTCGTGTTTTCATTAAATGAGTAGTGATATCCCGTTGTTGAGTATCTTGTGGGCTAAATAAAAATCCTCTCATTTTATTTTTGTGTAATACATATGTTTATGGTATATAGAAATACAGCTGTTCTGTTAATATGTCTAGGCCTGTCAAATAAAATGAGCATTTAAAAAAATAAAGTTTGTGGTTTTTGAGATAAAGTATGATAGTCTTAAGGAGCTGTTGGAGCATAGAGGAGCAATTAGAGGCCGGTTGTCTGTTGAGTTGCCAAGTCATGAGTCCGACAGATAAAAATGTCATCTGACTCTTTTACT